>NC_072417.2:8787878-9090909 GCF_028858775.2 Pan troglodytes
AATTTCATTTCTGAAGGCTCCTAAAAAGAATAGAATTTAGATCTTTATTAAAGAGGAAATATATTTTCCATGTTTAATTTAAATGACATTCCATCAGTCATTTGCAATCTTAGCCTACACGGAATTTCTTTTTTTGGTAGTTTTTATGTTTGGGCTTTAGGAGGGGATTCCCAATAATCTCTATATAAATATTTCTAATCTCTATATAAATATTTTAACATTTCAATGTAAATTAGTTTTTTAAAGCTATTTTATCCATAAAAATAATAAATTTGCATGGCTGAGGGTGAAATAATGTGTTACCAGGACCCCTCAGTTTTGGGGGTTGTGAGTAGATCCCATCTTCAAGTTCCTCCACCCAGCCCAAGCCTGGCTCAGGGCCTCCTCCCCCATTTGCCAGGAACCACCATCCCCAGGGATTCTATGTGCCCTGCCTGACCAGTGTTCTCCATCAGAGTTTACCAATCTTTTGTTCATTCCCTCAGAGCACAGCTAAGCAAGAGTACACTAATTTGAAAATTAACTCAAGCAAATAGAGGAACAATATCCCCAACACATTGCATTTTAACATAGGGTTTCCTGGACACACTGTTTCAACCCAAGAGTTGGGCTAATAGTAGGAGTTCCATCTGCTAAAATACGGCTGTCAGCTTCAGAGGGAAATTCATGAACGTCTTCGTAGTTTGTTTTTACGTTTCACTTGGCACTGTTTCTAAAATTTCCTCTGAAGCCAAAAAATAAGTTATTTCCCAGCACACTGGGCACTTTTCATTTATCATTGGATTGATTTTTGTAACTTGCAGTAGGAGCTGAAATCGACCAGGGGGTTCTTATCCAACAGACAGCAGCAAAACTCTTTGTGTATCTGCGTTCCTTTCAACAAGCGTGACTTCCTCAATGGCATCATTCGTGAGCGTAACACAGAGCTCAGCAATAACGTTTCTTCACTAACCCTACCAGGTATCCAACATAGGATGTTACTTCCTTTCACTGTTTTCCGACTCCTGGCAGATATTAATCATTGGGATTTGGGAACAAGGAAATAGAATTTCTGAGAATGCTTGGGAATTCCCAAGTTCATATGATTTTCATAACACTTCACTTACAAGTTTTTGAAAAATAATAAGTGACTATAATAACAAGCAAATAGTCGTTTTTTTCTGTAACAGGATTATATGAAAAGTTTTAGTAGTCTTCTGTTTTTAAAAGATATGATAACAAATGATGATTTCTTATTATTAGGAGCCAACATATTGTAACAAGATTCTAAAATCCAATAGCATTAATAGAGAAAACATTAAAAAGAAATGAATATTATCACAAAATAAATGCTAAAGAAAAGTCCTTTAAAGATTGAAAGGTAACACCACAAATACTTAATGCTTTAATCGTTGTTTACATGACATTGTTAAACAAGGCATCAATCATCCCCTCCAATACCATTTAAATAACATAACATTCTGATCTCCTGGCAAGATGAATAGCACTAGAAAGAAGCAACTGTCAAAATTGCCGATTTAAGGGCATATTTTGTTTCTAAAACTTGGCATTTCTTAGAAAACCTCTCATAGGATTTGTAAAACATATACTATGCCTAGGAACACATTAATATTTATTTGCAGAAATGGTTCACTGTTAGCAGTGGACAAGGTCATGAACACACACTTGTAACACAGCAACAGATACAAGAAAGTCTGACTGAGGCTCCTTTACTGCTCCTGTCCTGTTCACCTTAACTTTCATCTCCACATGTCAGTGCTTCCTCATCTTGCTTGACTTGAAGTCAGTGCATTTCTTCAAGCCAGTAAGTTCTCTATACTGACTATTAAGCTGTAATTTTCACAGGAAAATTAGAATGTTCCTTCCCATTTTCCTAATTTCTCAACTGATTTTTCTCAGAATTCAGAATCCATAAATATTGAAATGCCAGGAGAGAATTTCCAAATGGAAATGCTGTTCCCTTCGTCCATTTTCAGAAGAAACCGTAGGATAGTGTTATCCTTCTCTTCTCCAATTTTTTTTTTCCTGCAAACTTATGGTTATCACCTCTTTAAGTGAGTAGCTCATCATTTTGCCTCCCCTGCAAATGGTCCCAAAACAGTGAAGTGGGTCCTCTTTAGCTGTGTCTTTAGTACATAATCCTGCATTTCTGACCATATGCCGGGAGTGTGACCCAGGGAAGGATCCCTGACTCAATGGGATTTCTCTTGCTGTCTCTAGAATTTGAACACTGGAACCCAGACGTACAGAGGCTGGGAGCCATCGTGGTGTGCTATATTGATGACGGCAGCAGTGGGTGGTGTGGGGGCAGTTAATTGACAGCTACCTGTTGCTGACATCCCAGGAACTGCCTGAACCTCCTCTTTCCCAGTCATAAGATATCTAAGATTCTGCAGTATTCTTCATTAAATCCTAGCATGGTTTAAGCTAGCCAGAATTAGGTTCTGTTGCTTTCAATCAACAGAACCTTAGCTAATACGTTGTTATTTCCTGGTCTTTGTTCCTTTAATTTTCCAGGAAAAGAAGGGAAAATGGCTTATTGGTTTTAAAAAGAGACAAGGGACAACATACCATTTATGCAAAATTTAGAAGCACTCAAAGGAAACTCTGGAAAGTTCCTGAGACATACCTAGGTAGGATCAGCATAAAACTTGAACAGTGTATCTAGATCATGGTTGCCATGGTTGCCTTGACACAATGAACATCTGTATCAAGATCATATTTTCTTGGTGGGACAGAGAGAAGCACAAGGCGGGACTCACATTTACAGTAATCCTTGTTTTCCAGGGACCATACAACCCAGTTTGTCCAGAGCTGTTCATCTTAAGTTTGTTATCCCACCATAATTATAAATAGACCCTCCTTTTTCTCTCAAGAATATCCCACTTTGGATGATAATTTCTGTGACTACCCATTAAGAATATTTAATAACTATAGAAAACTGCTTCTCTATATTTTTTGTATGTTTGAAACATTTTATAACAAAAACATCTTTAAAGTTATCACCTACACAGAATATAGCTGCCAAATGCTCCTACTCTGCTATTCTAACCATGAATCCCTCTGGGGCCCCTTCCTCCTACGGCGCTTGTGAGGATGAAATGAAATAAGCTCTATGAAGTGCCCAACAGTGACCAACACTGAATAAAATACAGCCACCATAGGTGGCCTTCCCTTATGTTCACCAAACTCCTGATAAGTTATTCGGTGATGTTTTAATCTTAATATTTTATGTAGATTATACATTCATCTGATTCAAAATGCAAAAGGTACAAAAGCGTATACAGTTAAAAGTTTCCCAACCCACTACCATTTATCTCCCTGGAGGCAACTGTTTCCAGATTTTTGAATATCCTTAAAGAATATCATATGTATGGAAAAGAAAGATTATATATTTATATGCATCTGTGTATGCATTTTCCTATGAGAGGCTCACAAAGTCTCCTTGAAGAGATATCATTATTACAAATACCCCTCAATTTACAATAGGGTTATATTCCAATAAACTTATGAAAATATTGTAAGCTGAAAATGCATTTAATACACTTAACCTACTAAACATCATAGCTTAGCTCGGCCTACCTTAAACACTCACATTAACCTACAGTTAGGCAAAATCATCTAACAGAAAGCCCATTTTATAATAAAGTGGGCTTTGAATATCTCATGGAATATAATGAATACTGTACTGAAAGTGGAAAACAGAATGGTTGTATGAGTACTCAAAGTACAGCTTCTGCTGAATGTGTATTGCTTTCAAACTATCTTAAAGTTGAAAAATCGTAAGTCAAAATATTCTAAGTCAGGGATTGTTTGTACTTCTACTTTACATGATGAAATTGAGCCTTGAAAAGATTAAGTGACTCGCCCAAGGTCACACTGGCAGTTAAATAGTGAAACTTGGATCCAAATTGTTCAGTCACTACATGTATTGTCTTGAAATTTGAAAAAGTGGAAGAGGAATTAAACTACTAAATTGAAGGACTATTTTAGGCATAGAAGAAGCAGATGCCTTCATGTCCAAGTGATTGTGAAAAGCCCACTTGCCCCAAAATATGTCTCCTGGTGATATGAAATTCCACCATTTCAGATGTTTACCTGGGGATTTAGAGTAATCTGCTGTTTTCCTAGAGCTCCCCTAAAATAGAAATAGAAAATTTTGGAAGGCTAAATATATGCTAACATTGGAAAACTCATTTTCTCCCCTTCGTAAGGCAAGGTACTGAAGGAGGGGGCCCTACGGGCTGTGCAGGGACATCCTGGAGGCATGGGGAGAAGAAACTGAAAGGCAAGTTTGTATGGAACAAAGAATACCGATCTCAGGATTCTCCCTTGAACCTGCCCTAACTTTGTTCAAATAGACTTAGCCACTGACCTGCTGTCAAAAGACCACAGCCAATCTGACTTGTTTTCAATATAATGATGAATATTGATTTGGTCCCTTCATCCAACATTCTCAGCTGGATCTTTTTTGACCAAGGATATACATTACTAGGTGAGTACAGGCAGTTAATTCTTCCACACGGGACTTCGGAGTTTCTGAGTTAACCAGAATCACCCACCTTAACATCTGCCAGTTTATACCCCAAGTCCTGACCAGTGCCCCCTACCTGCTATGCCTCATGTTTTCAATAGAGCATAAAATCAGAAATGAAAGATGAAACATCATAGCCAATATCACAGAAATACAAAGGATCCTAAGAAACTGCTAGGTATAATTACACACTAACTAATTGGATCATCTAGAAGAAATGGATAAATTTCCAGACACATAAAACCTACCAAGATTGACTCATGAAGAAATTTAAAAATCTGAACAGACTAATAGCAAGCAAGGAGGTTGAATCCGTAAGAAAATGTCTCCTATCAATGAAAAACCCAAAACCAGATGGCTTCCCAGATTAATTCTACCAAATATTTTAAGAAGAACTAATACCAGTCCTTCTCAAACTCTTCCAAAAAGCTGAATTGGAGGGAATACTTCCAAACTCATCTTACAGGGCCAGCATTACCCTGATTCCAAAGCCAGACAAGAACACTACAAGAAAGGAAAATGACAGGCCAATATCCTTGATCTACATAGATGCAAAAATCCTCAACAAAATCCTAGCAAACCAAATTCAATAGCACATTGAAAGAATCATTCACCATGATCATGTCATGGTTCAACATAAGCAAATCAATACATATAATATACCATATTAGAAAAATAAAGGATAGAAACTATATGGCCATCACAATAGATATAGAAAAAGCTTTTGACAAAATTCGAAACCCTTTCATGGTGAAAAAAAAAAAACACCCAACAGATCACGTATTGAGGGACTGTATCCCAACAAAATAAAGGCCATATATGACAAACCCATAGCTAACACCATGATCAATGGTGAAAAGTTGAAACTTTTCCTCTACCATCAGGAACAAGACAAGGATGCCCACAGACACCACTTCTCAGGGTAATTAGGCAAAAGAAAGAAATAAAAGGCATCTTAATAGGAAAGGAAGAAGTGAAACTGTCTCTACTGACGGCATGATCTTGTTATATATAGAAAACCCTACAAACTTCACTAAAAAAAGGTTAGAACTCAACACAAAGAAGGGAACAATAGACACTGGGGGACTCCAAAGGTGGGAGGGAAGGATGGTGGGAGCAAGGGTTGAAAAACTACCTATCGATTACTATGCTCACTGCTTGGGTGGTGGGATCATTAGAAGCCCAAACCTCAGCACCATGCAATATACCTGTTTAAGAAACCTGTACATCTACGCTCCCGACTCTAAAATGAAACATGCAATATTTAAAAAACAAAAACAAATAAATAAAATTTGAAAACTGTTAGAACTGAACTGATAGGTGATATCAGTAAAGTTGTAGGATACAAAATCAACATATAGAGCCTTGAACACAGCAACATCCAGCTGTCTGACACGAAAGTCTCAGGGGCAATAAAACCTCTATATGAACTCAGAAACAATGAGCTAAGTTGTGTTTATGTCTGAAAGGATGTTAAGAACTTCATTCATGTTACATCAGAGCCAACAGAAAGAACCAAGAGGAAACCTGTACCCAACAAACAGAAATGACAAGATGAAGGGAAAGCAGAGGTAAGGGATTACCTTAGAAAGGGCAAGTGATTAGCTCAATATACAATACAATGTTTGCTCCTGAGCCAAAAATTTGTACAATAATTTGGATATTACTTGCACAACCAGAAAAATCAGCCACTCATTAGGAAAATGTGTTTCTGTAGAAGTCTTAGGACTCAGCTATCTATAATAACATGAAAAGACAATATTTTCATCCAAAATGAGTATTTTTGTTTGTCTTGGCTTGTTATTCTAACGTCAACAGCCTCTAAATAAACTGTTGAAGTACATGATATAACCACCTCTTTCTCCATCTTTCCCATTGCTCCCATAGGGTTTCAGTTGTGCAATTTCACCATTAGCAAAGCTTTTTGCTGAAATCTGCCTTTTCAAAGGGAGAGTATCCAGAAACAGAAGATGCTGATCTGGGAGGCTCTTCCTAATAGAACTGCTGCTTCAGTTTAACTTGAAAAAGCCCACACCCAGTTCCTAATGACAAACATCTGAACACCGGGTCTTCCCCTGAGCAAGACCATGCTATGCCTCCTGCTCGCTCTGTTCTATAAGCAACCCACAGATTGCTCCCTGTGAAGAGGAGCCTGCCAGGGGAGCAGCATTCCACCAGACCCTGATTTAGCAAGATATTTCCGTATCATTCCCCCAACCAGCTGGAAGTCCTCCACTGATCTTGTGTAAAAATCTAACTCATCTCGCTGAATTTCCTGATTTAAAAGTCTAATTCATTTCACCAAAAGTGTGACAGAAGGAAACCAAGTACACCATCTCTCTCTTACCAAACCAAAGCTATTGCATGTGCATTCTGGGGGGAAAACATGGTCCAAATATGTTATGGAGGGGGTGCCAGCCCAGTGTCATCCTCTTACTATTGCCATAGGATCTTGGCTGATGGCATCAGAGGAAAAACAAGTTGATCGATTACTTTCAACCATTAAGCTCACTCCTCCATGAAAAATAAGTCACAAGTCCAATGTCTCTTATTAAAATAAGCACTGCAAAATATAAAGGAGTCACAGTTTTAAAATGGGACACACGTTCTCTAAGCAGTGAACCATGTTAGAGGTGCACTGTTTACATTGTATAAAGTCCCCTGGAGCCAGGGTTAGGAAGCGCATCTGTTCTTTGGTGTTCTGGGATGAAGGAGAAAGGAAAATGTGCTGCCAGAAGTGAGTGGGAAGGAGCCCATGAGATAAAGGAAGTAAATCCATTTGCTGATTGCAATAATAATGGTAATACACGAAGCTATACATACATACATACATACATGCAAATTTTCACATTTTTTTAAAAAAAGAACTTAAGGCTTCCACTCATGTAATCAGCCCTTATGAACTCTCCTGATTAGCTGCAAGGAAAATCTTCCTTTCTCCTCTTTCTTGCACCATCCTGGGCTCCCTTTTGACTTGTTTTTTTTTTTTTTTTTTTTTTTTTTAACTTATAAACGATCAGCTCATATTCTGAAGTTTGTAGTCCCCTCCCGCCCCCTCTCTCTCTATACGGCTCATTTACATTGGTAGCTGTAGTGCTGCTGGGCATCCTCAAACCCACAAGTTTCCCTTTAATGTTTGAGCAGACAAACATGATCATGCACTAGGCATCACTGTGCCACTCAAAATGCTTTTTTGTTTTTTTTATTGCATCTGAGAGAAATCTCAAGGTTGCAAACGTGGAGTCAGAATTGTCTCCATGTGTCTCAGTGGGAAGAGTATCGTGTGAAGAAACAAGTTGATTCTACTGATCAAAAGGAATTTTTTTTGATATCAGGTCATCCTCCGAATGAATTTATATTACCGAGTGGAGGGTCAAATGAAGAAAATGGTCAAACAGCACCACCTAGAGCAAGAGCTGAGAAGTGCAGTGGAGCCGGGCTGTGTCAGGAAAGAAAAGCAAGCTGGGGCCTGGCTCAGCGCTCTCCCCTCTGCTCCTGTCTGCACGGAAAGATTAGGATGACAGTGGCAGGAAGCCTGTGCACCTAGTATGCATCACTTGAAGGGAACACACAGATTCCAGTAAACAGTTGGAAGGAAATGTTAATACCAGGCTCTGCTAAACAATATGAAATGACTCCTAGATGAGACAAGCGACTTTCATCAAAGTTCCCTGATACCTGAAAAGACAGCCCAGGGGATCCTGCACTACATGTGGTGTATGTAAATTAAGCGGGTTTTTTTCCCCTTTGTAATCAAGGCTCATACACAAACAAAATCACACTTTAGAAACGGCCTATTTCAACTTGTAACTAGCTTGCTTTCAGGGGCTCCAGGTCAAAAAGAAATAGAGCACAAAGACGCTTTCTCCTTAGGGATCATACACAAATTCACTCTGTCCGTTTCTTTCCCACATGGAGCAACAAAGCCGTCAGACCTCTCCATCCACACATCGGGTCCTTCCTGATTAAAGTGAGATAAATCACAGCCCTCTCTCTCTAGATGGCAGGCGACAAGAGGGGGATGCTTGCCTCAAGAAGTCCTCCCCATCCCTCTGCATTCATGCAAGCCCGAGCGGAGAGATGCAAGAAATTACGGATGCATTTTAATTCCCCAGACCCTGCAATTAAAAATGGAAATTTTTTGGCCACGCCTGTTGGCTCACGCCTGTAATCCCAGCACTTTCAGAGGCCGAGGTCGGCGGATCACCTGGGGTCAGGAGTTCGAGACCAGCCTGGCCAACATGGTGAAACCCTGTCTCTACTAAAAATACAAAAATTAGCTAGGAATGGTGGTGGGCGCCTGTAGTCCCAGCTACTCGGGAGGATGAGGCAGGAGAATCACTTGAACCCGGGAGGCAAAGTTTGCAGTGAGCCAAGATCGCACCACTGCACTCCACTCTGGGTGACAAAGGAAGACTTCATCTCAAAAAATGTTTTTAAAAAATGGAAGTGTTGTTCTTTCATTTGTAAATGTGTTTTGGTAAAAGAGGGGCAGTTTAAGCAACCCTTTCTATTGTCTACATTGTTAAAATTCATCCGACATGGACTCTTGACTCCGTTTTGCCTGGGCAGACCCAATTCAAGCATTTACAACAGCTATAACCTCCTCAAATCAAAAAGAGGAATCAGCATTATTGCTAAGTTCAAATAAGGTCTTGTTTTATTTCATTTTTATTTTTGAATGCAGCCATTCCTCCATGTGCTGTCATCAGGTAAGATTGTCAGTCCTGATTAGGTAAAGGTATTATTACAAAATGCAATTCTTAAAAATTCAGTGTCTAACTACACTTTTAATAAGCCTTTCCCCCTCCCCTATGTATTCTCCCTTAGACACCCCTTCTCAAATTTAAAATCACAGAAACTAAAATATGATGCCTAAAGAGAGCCTAGCAACTGCCCAGTCCTCTAATTTGATGAGTGGGAGTACTGAAGCCCAGAGGAGGTCAAGTAATTTGTTCCCAATGTCTTAGATAAGAAGAAAATGACCAGCTGGGAAATCCCACTCATGTCAAGGCAGAGGCACAGGGCCACAGACTGTGGTTGAATTGTGCCACACTCCTACATCCTTCTTTAGGAATCACAGAACATTCCTGTGTTGAGTCGGAGTCACTGACTTCCTTTTCAGGCTGATTGAGTTCTGTCCTTACAGGCTGCGACAAGAAGTTTTGGTATTATGCTACACCAAGACCATTTATCTAGTTCAAGAAATGCACAGTCCTTAGAGCCCAGCAACTTTCCCCATGTCCAGTAAATGTAGCTTCTCCATTAGAAGCTGTCAGAATGGAGCCTTCTGGCTCATCTTGATTTTGATTTGTGCAAGAATGAATGGTTGTGCTAAGACAGCTTTCCTAGCTGATAGAGAGCGAAACTTTTTTCTCATAATCTATAAAAAAATTAAATTAGAACTTTTTTCTCATCATCTGTGAAAAAATATTAAATTAAATCTGGCTCGTCTTGATTTTGATTTGTGCAAGAATGAATGGTTGTGCTAAGACAGCTTTCCTAGCTGATAGTGAGCAAAACTTTTTTCTCATAATCTATAAAAAATATTAAATTAGAAGCATAGAGTTTATTTCATGACTTTTATCTTCCTGCAATTTTCTTGTGGGCATAAATGATTTGTTTTTATCCTGCCTGCCCCCCAATCCCTTTTCCAAGAGACTAAAAGAGTATCTAGTGCAAAGTGGAGACTCAAATATTTTTTAATAAACAGTGATCCCAGCCACCCAGTGCATGTTGCCAAATGCCAACCCCATAAATAATCAAACACATCATCTCATTCAGCCAATCAAAATCAAGTGCTACCTATTTTTTTAAGTTTTCATAGCCCTTGGGCATCTGCTTTCTCAGCATTTCCCAAACTTGAGTCATTCTCATCCTGCCTTCCTAACTTTGATCTGTCAATTACCTCTACTATTATTTATTTCATATATTTTAAAATAGACCCACTTTTGAAACTTAAATACACGCCTTTTAAAAGGAAGCTTTCTTACTACTATACATCAAAAGCCATTATTACTTGTTCTAAGTACTCATAACAAGATGGTCACAACTATTAAAATTTAGTCATGTGCATCCACATACTCTCTAAATTCATGGAGCATCTGCACACACTTTAAGAAACAATTCTGCATTACTCACTCAATTTTCTTGACATCCTTCTGAGGCAGGACAAACCTTGGGCCCAAAGAATTGAGGTAGGAGTCCAAGCAAGTTGCCAGCCACATAAAGGCAAACCTTGGCTCGGAAGTCAGGACTACCAGCCCCTAGGTTATGGTTCATGCTCTTTCCTCTCTCTCCAGAACCTCCTATCTCCAAGTGTAGTTAGCAGCCCAGATGCAGCAGCATCCTCTAGAGACTTGTTAAAAATGCAGAAGCTCAGGCTCCACCCCAGGCCTATGCAGACTGAATCTGCATTTTAACAAGGTCCAGGTAATTCACGTGCACATTAAGTTTGAAAAGGCCTGGTCTAGATCAGCGGTTCTCTAACTTAGCAGCACATTAGAACCATCTGTAGAGACTTTAAAAATAGCAGTGCCTGGGCTTCACCTCCCAGAGAATCTGACTTAAGTGTCTGGGGTTTGCCCTGAGTCTAGGTATTTTTAAAAACTCCTCAGCTTATACAAAGCTGGCAGGGCCGGGCACAGTGGCTCATGCCTATAATCCCAGCAGTTCGTGAGGCCAAAGTGGGCAGATTGCTTGAGTCCAGGAGTTTGAGATTAGCCTGGGCTAAAACCCCATCCCTACAAAAAAAAAAAATACAAAAAGTAGTTGGGCATGGTGGTGGCACATACCTGTAGTCCCGGCTACTCAGGAGGCTGAGTCCTCACTTCAACCCAGGAGGTCACGGTCTGGTCAACAGAGCAAGACCCTGTATCAAAACAAACAAACAAGCAAACAAAAAATGCTAGAAGCTTACCAGCTAGGGAGGCTTGTAGAGCCAAGTTTTCCAAATGGGGCTACATTAGTTGTTCCAGAACTTTAGCTGCATCAAAACCACCTGGATGGCTTGTTCAGCTACAGAGGGTCTGGCCATGCCCCTAGAGTTTCCAGCTGAGGGTCTGGAATGAGGCCCGATGATTTGCATTTCTAACAATCTCCAGGTGATGCTGATGCTGTGGGTCCAGGGACCACATTTTGAGAATCTATGCTAAATGAATCGGAGAAGACCAAAGCTCAAACTTATTCCAAGAACTTTTCAAGGCCCACCTGCAAGTTGTAGTGGAAGTAAGCATCTAAGGGTGCAAAAAAGTTTCACTGTAGACTAAGGCCTTTTACCTGAGCTCTCAAATGTTCACATTTCTCTTATCAACCTAAATAACAAACAGAGAGAGGCTCTCCACAAGAAAAAGATATTCGTTTGGAAACAGAGCCTTGCAATAGAAACAGGCAAGCCAGAGTAAACTATATGCATATTCACGGAGGTAAAGGAAGACAAAAGAAAAAATGAGGAAGATTATATGATCATTTGGAAATGATTATCCTTGGCTACAAAGATCAATAACAAAGGTGATGCCAGGCCCAGGTTGGACAGGCAGTTGTTGGGCAAATATCCTTCAGAAGCATTGTTGTGTGCAAAGTTGCAATGGGCTTTGTGCAAGATTGTGTTTTTTGCAGTCTTCTGTGATAAGTTTTTGTTATCAGGCATACAAGCCCAAGAATCCTTTATTGCATGGCCTTCCGTGGCTCTATTTGTCAGGGTTTTGGTTAGGGGAGGGGTATTTTTAACACTCTCAATGTAAAAAATGCCATAAGGTAGGTACCCCAATTGCTTGTTTCGTCTTCATAAAATAACTTTTCCACCCGAAGAAAGTCTACACATAAATTGTAAAAATACCCTGGCATGCAGTCCCTGGAAAAGTCTGGAGTCATTCTCAGGGTTCCCACCCAGGTGGGCAAGCGTAGCCACCACAGATAAACACAAAGTAGGGGTCCCCGCTGGGGTTCAGCGGCAGGCAGTGGCCCTGGTTCTGATATTTGGCTGAAAACACAGCTCCTCTTTGTCACCCTCAGGACATTTCAGCTATTTCCTAGATAATAATCTCACTTCACCCTGCACAAAACAGGCACATGATCATGTCACTCTGACCTGGTTTGAGTCCAAGGAGAATTTTGTTTTTAAAATAATTTAGGTTAGTAGTTAAAATATGAACTTTGGGCCAGGAGTGGTGGCCCATGCCTATAATCCCAGCACTTCGTGAGGCCAAAGTGGGCAGATTGCTTGAGTCCAGGAGTTTGAGATTAGCCTGGGCTAAAACCCCATCCCTACAAAAAAAAAAATACAAAAAGTAGTTGGGCATGGTGGTGGCACATACCTGTAGCCCCGGCTACTCAGGAGGCTGAGTCCTCGCTTGAACCCAGGAGGTCACGGTCTGGTCAACAGAGCAAGACCCTGTATCAAAACAAAGAAACAAACAAACAAAAAATGCTAGCAGCTTACCAGCTAGGGAGGCCTGTAGAGGCAAGTTTTCCAAATGGGGCTACATTAGTTGTTCCAAAACTTTAGCTGCATCAAAACCACCTGGATGGCTTGTTCAGCTACAGAGGGTCTGGCCATGCCCCTAGAGTTTCCAGCTGAGGGTCTGGAATGAGGCCCGATGATTTGCATTTCTAACAATCTCCAGGTGATGCTGATGCTGTGGGTCCAGGGACCACATTTTGAGAATCTATGCTAAATGAATCGGAGAAGACCAAAGCTCAAACTTATTCCAAGAACTTTTCAAGGCCCACCTGCAAGTTGTAGTGGAAGTAAGCATCTAAGGGTGCACAAAAGTTTCACTGTAGACTAAGGCCTTTTACCTGAGCTCTCAAATGTTCACATTTCTCTTATCAACCTAAATAACAAACAGAGAGAGGCTCTCCACAAGAAAAAGATATTCGTTTGGAAACAGAGCCTTGCAATAGAAACAGGCAAGCCAGAGTAAACTATATGCATATTCACGGAGGTAAAGGAAGACAAAAGAAAAAATGAGGAAGATTATATGATCATTTGGAAATGACTATCCTTGGCTACAAAGATCAATAACAAAGGTGATTCCAGGCACAGGTTGGACAGGCAGTTGTTGGGCAAATATCCTTCAAAAGCATTGTTGTGTGCAAAGTTGCAATGGGCTTTGTGCAAGATTGTGTTTTTTGCAGTCTTCTGTGATAAGATTTTGTTATCAGGCACACAAGCCCAAGAATCCTTTATTGCATGGGCTTTCCTGGCTCTATATCTCAGGGTTTTGGTTAGGGAAGGGGTATTTTTAACACTCTCAATGTAAAAAATGACATAAGGTAGGTACCCAAATGACTTGTTTGGTCTTCATAAAATAACTTTTCATAAAATCTCTGTAAACGTGGAAATATCTACACCGCTATCTCTGTAAATGTGTAAACATTTACAACGCTATCTGTATAAACATGGAACTATTTACACCGCCGTCTCTATAAACATGGAAATATCTACACCGCTATCTCTATAAACATGGAAATATCTACACCGCAATCTCTATAAACATGGAAATATCTACACCGCTATCTGTATAAACATGGAAATATCTACACTGCTGTCTCTATAAACATGGAAATATCTACACCTCTATCTGTATAAACATGGAAATATTTACACCACTGTCTCTATAAACATGGAAATATCTACAATGTTATCTCTATAAACACGCAAATATCTACATCACTGTCTCTATAAACATGGAAATATCTACACCGCTATCTCTATGAACATGGAAATATCTACACCGCTGTCTCTAGAAACATGGAAATATCTACACCGCTATCTCTATAAACGTGGAAATATATACACCGCTATCTCTAAAAACATGGAAATATCTACACTGCTATCTCTATAAACGTGGGAACATCTACACCGCTAACTCTATAAACCTGGAAATATCTACACCGCTATAAGTATAAATGTGGAAATATCTACACCGCTATCTGTATAAACATGGAAATATCTACACTATCTCTATAAACATGGAAATACTTACACCGCTATCTGTATAAACATGGAAATATTTACAAAGCTATCTCTATAAACATGGAAATATCTACACCGCTATCTCTATAAACATGGAAATATCTACACAACTATCTGTAAAACCTGGAAATATCTACACCGCTGTCTGTATAAACATGGAAATATATACACGGCTATCTGTTTAAACATGGAAATATCTACACCACTGACTATATAAACATGGAAATATCTACACCGCTATCTGTCTAAACATGGAAATATCTACACCGCTGTCTCTATAAACATGGAAATATCTACACCGCTATCTGTAGAAACATGGAAATGTATACACCGCTGTCTCTACAAAACTGGAAATATCTACACCGTTATCTGTATTAATGTGGAAATACCTACACTGCTATCTGTATAGACGTGGAAATATCTACATCGCTATGTCTACAAACGTGGAAATATCTACACTGCTATCTGTATAAACATGGAAATATCTACACTGGTATGTGTATAAACGTGGAAATATCTGCACCGCTATGTGTATAAACTTGCAAATTTCTACACCGCAACCTGTATAAAAGTGGAAATATCTTCACTGCTATCTTTATAAACGTGGAAATACCTACACCGCTATCTCTATAAACGGGGAAATATCTACACCGCTATCTGTATAAACGTGGGAATATCTACACTGATATCCCTATAAACATGTAAACATTTACACGGCTATCTGTATAAACATGGAAATATTTACACCGCTACCTCTAAAAACATGGAAAAATCTACACCGCTGTGTCTATAAACGTGAAAATATTTACACGGCTATCTGTATAATCATGGAAATATTTACACCGCTATCTGTAAAAATTTGGAAATATTTACACTGCTATGTCTATAAAAATGGAAATATCTACACTGCAATCTCCATAAACAAAATATATCTACACTGTTGTTTGTATGAACATGAAAATATCTACACCGCTATCTCTATAAACATAGAAATAACTACAATGCTGTCTGCATAAACATGGAAATATCTACACAGCTATCGGTATAAACATGGAAATATCTACACCGCTGTCTGTAAAAACATGGAAATATCTACACGGAAAGCTGTATAAACATGGAAATATCTAGACAGTCATCTCTATAAACATGGAAATATCTATACCGCTATCTGCATAAACATGGAAATACCCACACAGCTATCTGAATAAACATGGATATACCCACACCGCTATCTGTATAAAGATGGAAATATCTGCACCGCTATCTTTATAAACATGGAAATATCTGCAACTCTATCTGTGTAAACATAGAAATATCTACACGGCTATTTGTGTAAACATGGAAATATCTGCACCGCTATCTGTATAAAGATGGAAATATCTACACCACTATCTGTAAAACGTGGAAATATCTACACCGCTCTCTGTATAAACCTGGAAGTATCTACAACGATATCTGTATAAACATGGAAATATCTACACCGCTATCTGTATAAACAAGGAAATATCTACACCGCCATCTGTATGAACATGGAAATACCTACACCGCTATCTGTATAAATATGGAAATATCCACACCGCTATCTCTATAAACATGGAAATACCTACACCACTTTCTCTATAAACATGGAAATATCTACACTGCAATCTCTATATACATGGAAATATCTACACCGTCATCTCTATAAACATGAAAATATCTACACCGCCATTTCAGAAACATGGATGTATCTACACCGCCATCTGTATAAACATGGAAATATCTTCACCACTATCTGTATAAACATGGAAATAACTTCAATGCCATGTGTATAAACATGGAAATATCTACACCGCCATCTGTATAAAGATGGAAATATCTACACCGCAATCTGTATAAATATGGAAATACCTACACCGCTACCTCTATAGACATGTAAATATCTACACCGCTATATCTATAAACATGAAAATACTTACACCACCATCTCTATAAGCATGGAAATATTTACACCGCTATCTCTATAAACATAGAAATAACTACACCGCCATCCTATAAACATGGAAATATCTACACTGCCATCTATATAAACATGGAAATATCTACACAGACATCTGTATAAACATGGAAATATCTACAATGCCATCTGTATAAACTTGGAAATATCTACACTGACATCTGTAGAAAGATGGAAATGTCTACAAAGCGATCTGTTTAAACATGGGAATTTTTACACCGCTACCTGTATAAACATGGAAATATCTACACCACTATCTGTATCAACATGGAAATAACTACACCGCAATCTGTATAAACATGGAAATATGTACAATGCTATCTCTGTAAACATGAAAATATCTACACAGCTATCTGTGTAAACTTGGAAATATCTACACCGCAATCTGTGTAAATTTGGCAATACCTACACCGCAATCTGTGCAAAGATGGAAATATCTACACCGCTATCTCTGTAAACATGGAAATATCCACACCGCTATCTGTATAAACATGGAAATATCTACAGCGCCATCTGTATAAACATGGAAATATCTACACTGCCATCAGTACAAACATGGAAATATCTACACAGCCATCTGTATAAACATGGAAATATCTACACCGCTATCTCTATAAACATGGAAATATCTACACCGCTATCTGTATAAACAGGGAAATATCTCCACCGCTATCTGTTTAAACATGGAAATATCTACACCGCTATCTGTATAAACATGGAAATATCTACATCGCTATCTGTATAAACATGGAAATATATACAAAGCTATGTGTGTAAACATGGAAATACCTACACAGCTATCTGTGTAAACTTGGAAATATCTACACAGCTATCTGTGTAAAAATGGAAATATCTACACAGCAATCTCTGCAAAGATGGAAAAATCTACACTGCTATCTCTGTAAACATGGAAATATCTACACCGCTATCCTTATAAACATGGAAATATCTATACCGCAGTCTCTATGAACATGGAAATATCTCCACCGCTATCTGTATAAACATGAAAATATCTACACCGCTATCGGTATAATCATGGACATATCTAAACCGCAATCTGTATAAATATGGAAATATCTACACCGCTATCTCTATAAACATGGAAATACCTACACCGCTTTCTCTATAAACATGAAAATATCTACACTGCTATCTCTATATACGTGGAAATATCTATACCTCCATCTCTATAAGCATGCAAATATCTAAACCGCCAACTTCAGAAACATGGATGTATCTACACCGCCATCTGTATAAACATGGAAATATCTACACCACTGTCTGTATAAACATGGAAATATCTACACCGCCATCTGTACAAAGATGGAAATATCTACACCGCATTCTGTATAAATATGGAAATAACTACACCGCTATCTCTATAGACATGGAAATATCTACACCGCTATCTGTATAAACATGGAAATATCTACACTGCCATCTGTATAAAGATGGAAATATCTACACCGCGAGCTGTATAAACATGGAAATATCTACACCGCTATCTGAATAAACATGGAAATAGCAACACCGCTATCTGTTTAAACATGGAAATATCTACAACGCTATCTCTATAAACATGAAAATACTTACACCACCATCTCTATAAACATAGAAATATTTACACCGCTATCTCTATAAACTTAGAAATAACTATACCGCCATCTCTATGAACATGGAAATATCTACACCGCTATCTGCATAAACATGGAAATATCTACACAGACATCTGTATAAACATGGAAATATCTACACCGCCATCTCTATAAACATGAAAATATCTACACCGCCAACTTCAGAAACATGGATGTACCTACACCGCCATCTGTATAAACATGGAAATATCAACACCACTATCTGTATAAACATGGAAATATCTTCACTGCCATCTGTATAAACAAGGAAATAACTACACCGCCGTCTGTATAAAGTTGGAAATATCTACACAGCCATCTGTATAAACCTGGAAATATCTACACAGCCATATGTATATACATGGCAATATCTACACCTCTATCTGTAAAAACATGGAAATATCTACACCGCTATTTGTATAAACAAGGAAATATCTACACCGCCATCTGTTTAAACATGGAAATATATACAAAGACATCTGTTTATACATGGAAATATCTACACCGCTATCTGTATAAACATGCTAATAACTACAACGCTATCTGTATAAATGCGGAAATATTTGCACCGCCATCCCTATAAACATGGTAATATCAACATCGCGATCTGTATAAACATGGAAATATCTACACCATGATCTGTATAAACATGGAAATATCTACACCGTGATCTGTGTAAACATGGAAATATCTACACCGCCATCTCTATAAACATGGAAATATCTACACCCCCATCTGTAAAAACATGGAAATATCCACACAGCTATCTCTATAAACATGGAAAAATCAACACCGCTATGTCTATGAGCATGGAAATATCTACACCGCCATCTCTATAAACATGGAAATATCTACACCGCGATCAGTATAAACATGGAAATATCTACACCGCTATCTGTATAAACATGGAAATATCTCCACTGCTATCTCTATAAACATCGAAATCTCTACAACGCCATCTGTATAAACATGGAAATACTTACAAAGTTCTCTGTATAAACATGGAAATATCTACACAGCCATCTACTTATCCATAGAAATATCTGTGCCGCCATCTGTATAAACATGGAAATATCTACACGGTCATCTGTGTATAGATGGAAATAGCAAGACTGCCATCTCTACAAATATGGAAATATCTGCACCGCTATCTGTATAAACATGGAAATATCTACACCCCGGTCTGTATAAACATGGAAATAACTACACCGCTATCTGTATAAACATGGAAATATCTACACCGCTATCTCTATAAACATGGAAATATCTACACCATGATCTGTATAAACATGGAAATATTTACACCGCTATCTATATAAACATGGAAATATCTACACAGTTATCTGTATAAATATGGAAATATCTACACCACTATCTCTATAAACATGGAAATATCTACACCGCCATCTGTATAAACATGTAAATATCTACACTGATATCTCTATAAACATGGAAATATCTACAATGCTATCTGTAAAAACATGGAAATACGTATACAGTCATCTGTATAAACATGGAAATATCTACACCACCTTCTGTATAAACATGGAAATATCTACAATGCCATCTGTATATGCATGGAAAAACTACACGGCAATCTGTGTATACTTGGAAACATCAACACCGCCATCTGTACAAACATGGAAATATCTACACGGCTATCTCTATAAACCTGGAAATATCTACACTGCGGTCTGTATAAACATGGAAATATCTACACCGGTATTTGTATAAACATGGAAATATCTACACCGGTATCTGTATAAACATGGAAATATTTACACCGCTATCTGTATAAACCTGGAAATATTTGCACCGCTATCTCTATGAACATGGAAATATCAACAAAGCCATCTGTATAAACATAGAAATACCTACACAGTCATGTGTAGGAACATGGAAATATCTACACTGCCACCTGTATAAACATGGAAATATCTACACAGCCCTCTGTATAAATATGGAAATATCTACATAGGCATCTGTATAAACATGGATATATCTGCACCGCCATCTTTATAAACATGGAAATACCTACAAAGTCATCTGTGTAAACATGGAAATATCTACTCAGCCATCTGTATAAACATGGAAATATCTACACAGCCATCTGTATATACATGGAAATATCTACACCGCTACCTGTATAAACATGGAAATAAATACACCTCTATTTGTATAAACAAGGAAATATCAACACCGCCATCTGTTTAAAATGGAAATATATACCCAGACATCTGTTTATACATGAAAATATCTACACCGCTTTCTGTATAAACATGCTGTTAACTACACCGCTATCTGTATAAATTTGGAAATATTTGCATGGCTATCCCTATAAACATCGTAATATCAACACCGCGATCTGTATAAACATGGAAATATCTACACCATGATTTGTATAAACATGGAAATATCTACACCGTCATCTATATAAACATGGAAATATCTACACCGCCATCTCTATAAACATGGAAATATCTACACCCCTATCTGTATAAACATGGAAATATCCACACCGCTATCTCTATAAACATGGAAAAATCAACAACGCTGTCTCTATGAACATGGAAATATCTACACCGCCATGTCTATAAACAAGGAAATACCAAAACCGCGATCAGTATAAACATGGAAATATCTGCACCGCTCTCTGTATAAACATGGAAATATCTACACTGCTATCTCTATAAACATCAAAATATCTATACCGCCATCTGTATAAACATGGAAATAGTTACAGAGTTATCTGTATAAACATGGAAATATCAACACCGCCATCTGTATAAACACGCAAATATCTAAACAGCCATGTGTATATACATGGAAATATCTACACTGCTATCTATATAAACATGGAAATAACTACACCGCTATCTGTATAAACATGCAAATATCTCCACTGCTATCTCTATAAACATCGAAATATCTACACTGACATCTGTATAAACATGGAAATACTTACAAAGTTATGTGTATAAACATGGAAATATCTACACCGCCATCTGTATAAACATGGAAATATCCACACAGCCATGTGTACATACATGGGAATATCTACACCGCTCTCTATATAAACATGGAAATATCTACACCGCTCTCTCTATATACATGGAAATATCTACACCGCCATCTACATATCCATAGAAATATCTGCGCCGCCATCTGTATAAACATGGAAATATCTACACGGTCATCTGTGTATAGATGGAAATATCGACACGGCCATCTGTACAAACACGGAAATATTTCCACCGCGGTCTGTATAAACATGGATATATCTGCACCGCTATCTGTATAAACATGGATATACCTACACCACTGTCTCTATAAACATGGAAATATGTACACCGCTATGTGTATAAACATGGAAATATCTCCACTGCTGTCTGTATGAATATGGAAATATCTACACCGTTATCTGTTGAAACATGGAAATATCTACAGCGCCATCTCTATAAACATTGAAATATCTACACTGCCATCTGTAAAAACATGGAAATATCTACACAGTCATCTGAATAAACATGGAAATATCTACACCACCATCTGTATAAACATGGAAATACCTAAAATAACATCTGTATACACCTGGAAATATCTACACAGACATCTGTATAAATATGGAAATATCTACACGGCCATCTGTATAAACATGGAAATATCTACACTGCCATTTGTAGAAAGATGGAAACATGTACACCGCTATCTCTATAAACATGGAAATATCTACACCGCCATCTCTATAAACATGAAAATATCTACACTGCCATCTCCATAAAGTTGGAAGTATCTACTCCGCCATGTGTATAAACACGGAAATATCTACACCACCATCTGTGTAAACATGGAAATATCTACACCGCTATCTGTATAAACATGGAAATATCTACACCACTATCTCTATAAACATGGAAATATCTACAATGCCATCTGTAAAAACATGGAAATACGTATACAGTCATCTGTATAAACATGGAAATATCTACACCACCTTCTGTATAAACATGGAAATATCTACAATGCCATCTGTATAAGCATGGAAAAACTACACGGCAATCTGTGTATACTTGGAAACATCAACACCGCCATCTGTACAAACATGGAAATATCTACACCGCTATCTCTATAAACATGGAAATATCTACACTGCAGTCTGTATAAACATGGAAATATCTACACCGGTATCTGTATAAACATGGAAATATCTACACCGGTATCTGTATAAACATGGAAATATTTACACCGCTATCTGCATAAACCTGGAAATATCTGCACCGCTATCTCTATAAACATGGAATTATCAACAAAGCCATCTGTATAAACATGGAAATACCTACACAGTCATGTGTAGGAACATGGAAATATCTACACTGCCACCTATATAAACATGGAAATATCTACACAGCCATCTGTATATACATGGAAATACTTACAAAGTTATCTGTATAAACATGGAAATATCTACACAGCCATGTGTACATCCATGGAAATATATACACCGATCTCTATATAAACATGGAAATATCTACACCGCCGTCTGCATGTCCACGGAAATATCTACGCCGCCATCTGTGTAAACATGGAAATATCTAGACGGCCATCTGTGTATTGATGGAAATATCAACACCGCCATCTGTACAAACATGGAAATATCTACACCGCTATCTCTATAAACATGGAAATATCTGCACTGCCATCTGTAAAAACATGGAAATACCTATACAGTCATCTGTATAAACATGGAAATATCTACAATGCCATCTGTATACACATGGAAATAACTACACAGCCATCTGTATAAACATGCAAATATCTACACTGCTATCTCTATAAACATGGAAATATCTACACCGCCATCTCTATAAACATGAAAATATCTACACTGCCATTTCCATAAACATGGAACTAACTACTCCGCCATCTGTATAAACATGGAAACATCTACACTGCCATCTGTGTGAATAAGGAAATATCTACAATGCCATCTGTATAAAGATATAAATATCTGCACCGCGAGCTGTATAAACATGGAAATATTTACATCGCTATCTATATAAACCTGGAAATACCAACACCGCTATCGGTATAAACATGCAAATATCTACAACGCCATCAATATAAACAAGAAATATCTACACTGCTATGTCTATAAACATGGAAATAACTACACCGCTATCTCTATAAACATGGAAATATCTACACCGCTATCTGTATAAACATGGAAATAACTACACCGCTATCTGTATACACATGGAAGTATCTACACCGCGATCTGTATAAACATGGAAATATTTACACCGCAATCTGTATAAACATGGAAATATCTTCACCACGATCTGTATAAACATGGAAATAACTACCCCGCTATCTGTATAAACAAGGTAATATCTACAACACCATCTATATAAACATGGAAATATCTACACTGCCATCTGTATAAACGTGGAAATACCTACACCGCCATCTCCATATCCATGGAATTATCTGCACCGCCATCTGTAGGAACATGGAAATATCTACACGGTCATCTGTGTATAGATGGAAATATATCAACACCGCCATCTGTACAAACATGGAAATATCTGCACCGCTATCTGTATAAACATGGAAATACCTACACTGCGTTCTGTATAAACATGGAAATATCTGCACGGCTATCTCTATAAACATGGAAATATCTAAACCGTGATCTGTATAAACATGGAAATATTTACACCGCTATCTGTATAAACATGGAAACTTCTACACCGTTATCTGTATAAATATGGAAATATCTACACCGCTATCTCTATAAACTTGGAAATAACTACACCGCCATCTGTATAAACATGGAAATACCTATACAGTCATCTGTATAAACATGGAAATATCTACAATGCCATCTGTATACACATGGAAATATCTACACAGCCATCTGTATAAACATGGAAATATCTACAATTCCATCTGTAGAAAGATGGAAATATCTACACCGCAATCTGTGTAAACATGGAAATATCTACACCGATATCTGTAAAAACGTGGCAATATCTACACCGCTATCTGTATAAACATGGAAATATATACACAGCTATCTCCATACACATGGAAATATCTACACGGCCATCTGTATAAACATGGAAATACCTACAAATTCATCTGTATATACATGGAAATATCTACACAGCCATCTGTATAAACATGGAAAAATCTACACAGCCATCTGTATATACATGGAAATATCTACACCGCTATCTGTATAAACATTGAAATAACTACACCGCTATTTGTATAAACAAGCAAATAACTACACCGTGATCGGTATAAACATGGAAATATCTACACCGCAATCTGTATAAACATGGAAATATCTACACCCCTATCTGTATAAACATGGAAATATCTCCACTGCTCTGTCTCTAAACATCGAAATATCTACACCGCCATATGTATAAACATGGAAATACTTACAAAGTTATCTGTAGAAACATGGAAATATCTACACCGCCATCTGTATAAACATGGAAATACCTACACAGCCATGTGCATATACATGGAAATATCTACACCGCTATCTATATAAACATGGAAATCACTACACCGCGGTCTGTATAAACATGGAAATATCTACACCGCTACCTCTATAAACATGGAAATATCTACACCGTGATCTGTATAAAAATGGAAATATCTTCAAAAAGATCTGTATAAACATGGAAATATCTACACCACTATCTGTATAAACATGGTAATATCTACACCACCATCTATATAAACATGGAAATATCTACACCGCCATCTGTATAAGCACGGAAATATCTACAAGGCCATCTGTAGAAAGATGGAAATATCTACACCGCAATCTGGGTAAACATGGAAATATCTACACCGATATCTGTCAAAACATGGAAATATCTACACCGCTATCTGTATAAACATGGAAATATCTACACCGCAATCTGTATAAACATGGAAATATCTACACAGCTATCTCCATAAACATGGAAATATCTACACAGCCATCTGTATAAACATGGAAATACCTACAAAGTCACCTGTATAAACATGGAAATATCTACACAGCCATCTGTATAAACATGGAAATATCTACAAAGCCATCTGTATATACATGGAAATATCTACACCGCTATCTATTTAAACATGGAAATAACTACACCGCTATCTCTATAAATATGGAAATATCTACACCGCCATCTCTATAAACATGAAAATATCTACACTTCCATCTCCATAAAGATGGAAGTATCTACTCTGCCATCTGTATAAACACGGAAATATCTATACCACCATCTGTGTAAACATGGAAATATCTACACCGCTATCTGTATAAATATGGAAATATCTACACCGCCATCTGCATGTCCATGTAAATATCTACACCGCCATCTGTATAAACATGGAAATATCTGCACCGCTATCTGTATAAACATGGAAATATCTACACCGTGGTCTGTATAAACATGGAAATATCTACACCGCTATCTCTATAAACATGGAAATATCTACAACGTGATCTGTATAAACATGGAAATATTTACACCACTATCTGTATAAACATGGAAAATCTACAACGTTATCTGTATAAATATGGAAATATCTACACCACTATCTCTATAAACTTGGAAATACCTACACCGCCATCGGTATAAACATGGAAATACCTATACAGTCATCTGTGTAAACATGGAAATATCTACACCACCATCTGTATAAACATGGAAATATCTACAATGCCATCTGTATACACTTGGAAATACCTACACGGCAATCTGTGTATAGATGGAAACATCAACACCGCCATCTGTACAAACATGGAAATATCTACACTGCTATCTCTATAAACATGGAAATATGTACAATGCGGTCTGTAGAAACATGGAAATATCTACACCGGTATCTGTTTAAACATGGAAATATCTACAGCGCCATCTCTATAAACATTGAAATATCTACAGTGCCATCTGTAAAAACATGGAAACATCTACACAGTCATATGAATAAACATGGAAATATATACACCACCATCTGTATAAACATGGAAATACCTACAATATCATCTGAATACACATGGAAATATCTACACAGACATCTGTATAAATATGGAAATATCTACACGGCCATCTGTATAAACATGGAAATATCTACACGGCCATCTGTAGAAAGATGGAAATATGTACACCGCTATCTCTATAAATATGGAAATATCTACACCGCCATCAATAAAAACATGGAAATACCTATACAGTCATCTGTGTAAACATGTAAATATACACAATGCCATCTCTATACACATGGAAATATCTACACAGCCATCTGTATAAACATGGAAATATCTACACCGCGATCTGTATAAACATGGAAATATCTTCACCACGATCTATACAAACATGGAAATATCTTCAACGCTATCTGTATAAACATGGAAATATCTACACCGCTATCTGTATGAACATGGTAATATCTACACCACCATCTATATAAACATGGAAATATCTACACCGCCACCTGTATAAACATGGAAATATCTACAATGCCATCTGTAGAAAGATGGAAATATCTACACCGCAAACTGTGTAAACATGGAAATATCTACACCGATATCTGTAAAAACATGGAAATATCTACACCGCTATCTGTATAAATATGGAAATGTCTACACCGCTATCTCTATAAACATGGAAATAACTACACCGTGACCTGTATAAACATGGAAATATTTACACCGATATCTGGATAAACATGCAAATTTCTACACCGTTATCTGTATAAATATGGAAATATCTACACCGCTATCTCTATAAACATGGAAATATCTACACCGCCATCTGTATAAACATGGAAATACCTATACAGTCATTCTGTGTAAACATGGAAATATCTACACCACCATCTGTATAAACATGGAAATATCTACAATGCCATCTGTAAACACATGGAAATAACTACACGGCAATCTGTGCATATATGGAAACGTCAACACCGCCATCTGTACAAACATGGAAATATCTACACTGCTATCTCTATAAACATGGAAATATCCACACTGCGGTCTGTATAAACATGGAAATATCTACACCGGTATCTGAATAAACATGGAAATATCTACACCACGATCTGTATAAACATGGAAATATATACACCGCTATCTGTATAAACATGGAAATATCTACACCGCTCTCTGTATAAACATGGAAATATCTACACCGCTATCTCTATAAACATGGAAATATCTACACTGCCATCTGTATAAACGTGGAAATATCTGCAACGCTAACTGTATAAACATGGAAATATGTACACCGCGGTCTGTATAAACATGGAAATATCTACATCGCTATCTGTATAAACTTGGAAATATCTACACCGCTATCTCCATAAATATGGAAATATCTGCACCGTGATCTGTATAAACATGGAAATATTTACACGGTTATCTGTATGAACATGGAAATATCTACACCGTTATCTGTATAAATATGGAAATATCTACACCGCTATCTCTATAAACATGAAAATATCTACAATGCCATCTGTAAAAACATGGAAATACCTATACAGTCAACTGTATAAACATGGAAATATCTACACCATCATCTGTATAAACATGGAAATATCTACACAGCGATGTGTATTAACATGGAAATATCTACACCGCTATCTGTATAAACCTGGAAATATCTACACAGCTATCTCTGTAAACATGGAAATACCTACACCGCCATCTGTATAAACATGGAAATACCTACAAAGTCATCTGTATAAACATGGAAATATCTACACAGCCATCTGTATAAACATGGAAATATCTACACAGCCATCTGTATATACATGGAAATATCTACACCGCTATCTGTATAAACATGGAAATAACTACACCGCTATTTGTATAAACAAGGAAATGTTTACACCGCCATCTGTTTAAACATGGAAATATACACACAGACATCTGTTTATACATGGAAATATCTACACCGCTATCTGTATAAACATGCTAATAACTACACCGCAATCTCTATAAATGTGGAACTATTTGCACCGCTATCCCTATAAACATTTTAATCTCAACACCGCGATCTGTAAAAACATGGAAATATCTACACCGCTATCTGTATAAACATGGAAATAACTACAGCGCTATTTGTATAAACAAGGAAATATCTCCACCGCCATCTGTTTAAACATGGAAATATATACACAGACATATGTTTATACATGGAAATATCTTCACCGCTATCTGTATAAACATGCTAATTATTACACCGCTATCTGTATAAATGTGGAAATATTTGCACCGCTATCCCTATAATCATTTTAATATCAACACCGCGATCTGTATAAACATGGAAATATCTACACCATGATCTGTATAAACATGGAAGTATCTACACCGAGATCTGTATAAACATGGAAATATCTACACTGTGATCTGTATAAACATGGAAATATCTACACCGCCATCTCTATAAACTTGGAAATATCTACACCCCTATCTGTATAAACATGGAAATATCCACACAGCTATCTCTATAAACATGGAAAAGTCAACACTGCTATCTCTATGAACATGGAAGTATCTACACCGCCATCTCTATAAACATGGAAATATCTACACCGTGATCAGTATAAACATGGAAATATCTACACCGCTATCTGTATAAACATGGATATATCTCCCCTGCTATCTCTATAAACATCGAAATATCTACACCGCCATCTGTATAAACATTGAAATATTTACAAATTTATCTGTATAAACATGGAAATATCTACACCGCCATCTGTATAAACATGGAAATATCTACACAGCCATCTGTATATACATGGAAATATCTACACCGCTATCTGTATAAACATGGAAATAACTACACCGCTATTTGTATAAAGAAGGAAATGTCTACACCGCCATCTGTTTAAACTTGGAAATATATACACAGACTTCTGTTTATAAATGGAAATATCTACACTGCTATCTGTATAAACATGCTAATAACTACACCGCTATCTGTATAAATGTGGAAATATTTGCACCGCTATCCCTATAAACATGGTAATATCAACACCGCGATCTGTATAAACATGGAAATATCTACACCATGATCTGTATAAACATGGAAACATCTACACCGTGATCTGTATAAACATGGAATTATCTACACCGCCATCTCTATAAACATGGAAATATCTACACCCCTATCTGTATAAACATGGAAATATCCAAACCGCTATCTCTATAAACATGGAAAAATCAACACCGCTATCTCTATGAACATGGAAATATCTACACCGCCATCTCTATAAACATGGAAATATCTACACTGCGATCAGTAGAAACATGGAAATATCTACACCGCTACCTGTATAAACATGGAAATATCTCCACTGCTATCTCTATAAACATCGAAATATCTTCACCGCCATCTGTATAAACATGGAAATATCTACACAGCCATGTGTATATACATGGAAATATCTACACCGCTATCTATATAAACATGGAAATAACTACACCGCTTTCTGTATAAACATGGAAATATTTACACCGCCATCTACATATCCATAGCAATATCTGCGCCGCCATGTGTATAAACATGGAAATATCTACACGGTCATCTGTGTATAGATGGAAATATCAACACCGCCATCTGTACAAACATGGAAATATCTGCAACGCTATCTGTATAAACATGGAAATATTTACACCGCGGTCTGTATAAACATGGAAATATCTACATCGCTATCTGTATAAACATGGAAATATCTACACCGCTATCTATATAAATATGGAAATATCTACACCGTGATCTGTATAAACATGGAAATATTTACACGGTTATCTGTATGAACATGGAAATATCTACATCGTAATCTGTATAAATATGGAAATATCTACACCGCTATCTCTATAAACATGGAAATATCTACACCGCCATCTGTGTAAACCTGGAAATATCTACACTGCTATCTCTATAAACATGGAAATATCTACAATGCCATCTGTAAAAACATGGAAATACCTATACAGTCATCTGTATAAACATGGAAATATCTACACCATCATCTGTATAAACATGGAGATATCTACAATGCCATCTGTATACACATGGAAATACCTACACGGCAATCTGTGTATAGATGGGAACGTCAACACCGCCATCTGTACAAACATGGAAATATCTACACCGCTATCTCTATAAACATGGAAATATCTACACTGCAGTCTGTATAAACATGGAAATATCTACACCGGTATCTGTATAAATTTGGAAATATCTACACCATGATCAGTATAAACATGGAAATATTAACAACGCGGTCTGTATAAACATGGAAATATCTACATCGCTATCTGTATAAACATGGAAATATCTACACCGCTATCTCTATAAACATGGAAATATCTACAAAGCCATCTGTATAAACATGGAAATACCTACACAGTCATGTGTAGGAACATGGAAATATCTACACCGCTATCTCTATAAACATGGAAATAGCTACACCGACATCTGTATAAACATCGAAGTACCTTTACAGTCATCTGTGTAAACATGGAAATATCTACACCACCATCTGTATAAACATGGAAATATCTTCAATGCCATCTGTATACACATGGAAGTACCAACACGGCAATCTGTGTATAGATGGAAATATCCACAACGCCATCTGTACGAACTTGGAAATATCTACATTGCTATCTCTATAAACATGGAAATATCTACACTGCGGTCTGTAAAAACATGGAAATATCTACACCGGTATCTGTATAAACATGGAAATATCTACACCACGATCTGTATAAACATGGAAATATATACACCGCTATCTGTATAAACATGGAAATATCTGCACCGCTATCTCTATAGACATGGAAATATCTACAAAGCTATCTGTATAAACATGCAAATACCTACAGAGTCATGTGTAGGAACATGGAAATATCTGCATTGCCATCTGTATAAACATAGAAATATCTACACAGCCCTCTGTATAAATATGGAGATATCTGCATAGGCATCTGTATAAACATGGAAATATCAGAACCGATATCTGCATAAACATGGAAATATCTACAGCGCCATCTCTATAAACATTGAAATATCTACACTGCCATCTGTAAAAACATGGAAATATCTACACAGTCATGTGAATAAACATGGAAATATCTACACCACCATCTGTATAAACATGGAAATACCTTCAATACCATCTGTATACACATGGAATTATCTACACAGACATCTGTATAAATATGGAAATATCTACACCGCCATTTGTATAAACATGGAAATATCTACAATGCCATCTGTATAAACATGGAAATATCTACACCGCCATCTGGATGTCCATGGAAATATCTACGCCGCCATCTGTATAAACATGGAAATATCTACACGGCCATCTGTGTATAGATGGATATATCCACACCGCCATCTGTACAAACATGGAAATATCTACAACACCATCTCTATAGACATGGAAATATCCACACGACCATGTGTATACACGTGGAAATATCTACACAGCCATCAGTATAAACTTGGAAACACCTGCACCGCTATCTGTATACACATGGAAATACCTACACCCCTATCTCTATAAACATGGAAATAACTACACCGCTATCTGTATAAAAATGGAAATATGTACACCACTATCTGCATAAACATGGAAATTACTACACTGCCATCTATATAAAGATGGAAATATCTACACCACGAGATGTATAAACATGGAAATATCTACACAGCTATGTGTATAAACATGGAAATACCAACACCACTATCTGTATAAACATGGAAATATCTACAGCGCTGACTGTAAACATGGAAATATCTACCATACTATCTCCATAAACATGGAAATACCTACACCGCCATCTCTATAAACATGGATATATCTACACCACTATCTCTATAAATAAAGAAATATCTACAACGCAATCTCAGTAAACATGGAAATATCTACACCGCCATCTGCATAAACATGGAAATATCTACACCGCGATCTGAGTAAAAACGGAAATATCTACACCGCCATCTGTATAAACGTAGAAATATCTACACTGCCATCTGTAGAAAGATGGAAATATCTACACAGTGATCTGTATAAACTTGGAGATATCTACACCTCTTCCTGTATAAACATGGAGATATCTACACCGCTATCTGAATAAATATGGAAATATCCACACCGCAATCTCTTTAAACATGGAAATGTCTACACGGCTATCTGTATAAACATGGAAATATCTACATAGCTATCTGTATGAACTTGGAAATACCTACACTGCCTTCTGTATATACATGGAAATACCTACACAGTCATCTGTATAAACATGGAAATATCTACACCACTATCTGTATAAACGTGGAAATATCTGCACTGCCATCTGTATAAACACGGAGATATCCTCACAGCCATCTCTATAAAGATAGGAATATCTACACCGCTATCCCTATAAACATGGAAATATCGACACCGATATCTGTATAAACATGGAAATATCTACACCGCCATCTGTAAAAATATGGAAATATCTACACAGTCATCTGTATAAACATGGAAATATCTACACCTACATCTGTATAAACATGGAAATATCTACACTGCCATCTAAATACACATGGAAAAGACTACACAGTCATCTCTATAAACATGGAAATATCTACAACGCTAACTCTATAAACATGGAAAACGTATACCGCTATCTGCATAAACATGGAAATATCTACACCGCTATCTGCATAAACATGGAAATACCTACACTGACATCTCTAGAAAGATGGAAATACCTACACCGCAAGCTGTATAAACATGGAAATATCTACAACGCTATCTATATAAACCTGGACATACCAACACCACTATCTCTATAAACGTGGAAATATCTACACTGCTATCTGTATAAATATGGAAATATCTATACCGCTATCTCTATAAACATGGAAATACCTACACCGCCAACTTTATGAACATGGAGATATCTACAGTGCTATCTCTATAAACATGAAAATATCTTCAGCGCTATCTGTATAAACATGGAATTATCTACATGGCCATCTCTATAAACATGGAAATATCTACGCGGCCATCTGAATAAACATGAAAACATCTACACCGCCATCTGTATAAACATAGAAATATCTTCACTGCCATCTGTAAAAACATGGAAATACCTACACAGTTATCTGTTCAAACATGGAAACATCTACACCACTATCTGTGTAAATATGGAAATATCTACACCGCAATCTGTCTTAAAAGGAAATATCTACACCGCTATCTTTGTAAAGATGGAAATATCTACATCACAGTCTGTGCAAAGATGGAAATAACTAAACACCTATCTGTGCAAACATGGTAATATCTACACCGCTGTCTCTATAAACATGGAAATATCCACACCGCTATCTGTATATTCAAGGAAATATCTACACCGCCATCTCTAAAAACATGGAAATATCTACACCGCAATCTGTATAAACATGGAAATACCTACACAATCATCTGTATAAACATGGTGACATCTACACAGCTATCTGTATAGTCTTGGAAATATCTACACCGCTATCAGTATAAACATGGAGATATCTACAACGCTATTTGTGTAAACATGGAAATGTCTACACAGCTATCTGTGTAAACATGGAAATATCTACACCGCTATTTGTGTAAAGATGTCAATATCTGCACCGCAATCTGTGCAAACATGGAAATATTTACACCGCTATCTCTATAAACATGGAAATATCTGCACCGCTATCTCTATAAACATGGAAATATCTACACAGTCATCTGAATATACTTGGAAATATCTACACCAACATCTCTATAAACATGGAAATATCTACACTGCCATGTGTATACTCATGGAAATATCTACAAAGCCATCAGTATAAACTTGGAAACATCTGCACCGCTATCTGAATACACATGGAAATACCTACACTGCTATCTCTATAAACATGGAAAGATATACACTGCTATCTGTATAAACATGGAAATATCTACACTGTTATCTGCATAAACATGGAAATACCTACACTGCCATCTGTATAAACATGGAAATACCTGCACCGCGAGCAGAATAAACATGGAAATGTCTACACCGCTAAGTGTATATACATGGAAATATCAACACCACTATCTGTATAAGCATGGAAATATCTACACCGTTATCTGAATAAACATGGAAATATCTAATCCACTGTCTTTATAAACATGGAAATACCTACACCACCATCTCTATAAACATGGAATTATATTCACCGCTATCTCTATATACATAGAAATATCTACACCGCCATGTCTATAAACTTGGAAATATCTACACCGCCGTCTGCATAAACATGGAAATATCTACACCGCTATCTGTATAAACATGGAAATATCTACACCTCTACCTGTATAAACATGCAAATATCTACACCACTATCTGTATAAACATGGAAATATCTACACCGCTATCTGTATAAAGTTGAAAATATCTACACCGTGATCTGTATAAACAGGGAAATATCTCCATGGCCATTTGTATAAACATGGAAATATCTCCACCGCTATCTGTATAAACATGGAAATATCTACAACGCTATCTGTATAAACATGGAAATATCTACAACACTATCTGTGTAAACATGGAAATATCTACACAGCTATCTGTGTAAACATGGAAATATGTACAATGCTATCTGTGTAAAGATGGAAATATCTACACCTCAATCTGTGCAAATATGTAATTATCTACACCGCCATCTCTGTAAACATGGAGATATCTACACTGCTATCTGTGTACACATGGAAATATCTACACCACTATCTGTATAAACATAGAAATATCTACACCACTGTCAGTATAAACATGGAAATATCTACACCATCTGTATAAACATGGAAATATCTACACCGTCATCTGAATAAACATGGAAATATCTACACCGCTATCTGTATAAATATGGAAGTATCTACACCGCTATCTGCATAAACATGGAAATATCTACACCACGATCTGTATAAACATGGAAATATCTCCACCGCTATCTGTATAAACATGGAAAAAACTACACCGCTACCTGTATAAACATTGAAATATCTACACCGCTGTCTGTATAAACATGGAAATATCTATAACACTATCTGTGTAAACATGGAAATATCTACACCGCTATCTTGGTAAAAATGGAAATATCTACACAGCAATCTCTGCAAAGATGGAAATATCTAAACCACTATCTGTGTAAACATGGTAATATTTACACCACTGTCTGTATAAACATGGAAACATCCACAACGCTATCTGTATATACATGGAAATATCTACGACGCCATCTGTAAAAACATGGAAATATCTACACCTCAATCTGTATAAACAAGGAAATACCTACACAATCATCTGTATAAACATGGTGACATCTACGCAGCTATCTGTATACTCATGGAAATATCTACACCGCTGTCAATATAAACATGGAAATATCTACAACGCTATCTGTGTAAACATGGAAATGTCTACACAGTCATCTGTAAAAACATGAAAATACCTACACAGTCATCTGTATAAACATGGAAATATCTACAACTCCATCTGTATAAACCTGGAAATATCTACAATGCCATCTCTATAAACATGGAAATATCTACACTGACATCGGTATAAATATGGAGATATCTACACCGCTATCTCTATAAACATGGAAATACCTACACAGCTATCTGTATCAACATGGAAATATCTACACCGCTATCTGTAGAAACAAGGAAATATCTACACCGCTATCTGTATAAACTTGGAAATATCTACACCTCTATCTGTATAAACATGGAAATACCTCCACTGCCGTCTGTATACACATGGAAATATCTACACTGCCATCTGTATAAACATGGAAATATCTGCACCGCTATCTCTATAAACATGGAAATAGCTATACCGCTATCTGTATAAACATGGAAATATCTACACCGCTATCTGCATGAACATGAAAATACCTACACTGCCATCTGTATAAGTATGGAAATATCTGCTCCGCGAGCAGTATAAATATGGAAATATCTACAACACTATCTGTGTCAACATGGAAATATCTACACATCTGTCTGTGTAAACATGCAAATATGTACACTGCTATCTGTGTGAAGATGGAAATATCTACACGGCAATCTGTGCAAATATGGAAATATCTTCACCTCTATCTTTGTAAACATGGAAATACCTAGAACGCTATCTGTATAAACATGGAAATATCTATACCACTATCTGTATAAACATGGAAATATCTACACTGCCATCTGTATAAACATGGAAATATCTACACAGCCTTCTCTATAAACATGGAAATATCTACACCGCTATCTCTATAAACATGGAAGTAACCACACCGCTGTCTGTATAAACATGGAAATATCTGCACCGCCATCTGTAAAAACATGGAAATACCTACACAGTCATCTGTATAAACATGGAAATATCTGCACCGCTATCTCTATAAACATGGAAATAGCTCTACCGCTATCTGTATAAACATGGAAATATCTACACCGCTATCTTCATGAACATGGAAATACCTACACTGCCATCCGTATAAGGATGGAAATATCTACTCCGCGAGCAGTACAAATATGGAAATATCTACACCGCTATCTCTATAAACATAGAAATATCTACACTGCCATCTCTATAAACATGGAAATATCTACACCGCCCTCTGCATAAACATGGAAATATCTACAACGACACCTGTATAAACATGGAAATGTCTACATCGCTATCTGCATAAATATGGAAATATCTACACCGCTATGTCTATAAACATGGAAATAGCCACACCGCTATCTGTATAAACATGGAAATATTTACACTGCCATCTGTAAAAACATGGAAATACCTACACAGCGAGCAGTATAAATATGGAAATATCTACACCGCTATCTCTATAAACATAGAAATATCTACACCGCCATCTCTATAAACATGGAAATATTTACATGGCCATCTGCATAAACATGGAAATATCTACAGCATCACCTGTATAAACACGGAAATATCTACACCACTATCTGTATAAATATGGAAATATCTACACGGCTATCTCTGTAAACATGGAAATATCTACACCGCTATCAGTATAAACATGGAAATATCTACATGGCTATCTCAATAAACATGGAAATATCTTCACCCCCATCTTTATAAACGTGGAAATAACTACACAGTCATCTGTATAAACATGGAAATATCTACACAACTATCTCTATAAACATGGAAATATCTACAAAGCCATCTCTATAAACATGCAAATATGTACATCGCTATCTGTATAAACATGGAAACAGCCACACCGCCATCTGCATAAACATGGAAATATCTACACCGCCATCTGTATAAACATGGAAATATCTACACGACCATCTATGTATAGATGGATATATCAACACCGCCATCTGTACAAACATGGAAATATCTACACCGCTATCTCTATAAACATGGAAATATCTGCACTGCCATATGTAAAAACATGGAAATACCTATACAGTCATCTGTATAAACATGGAAATTTCTACAATACCATCTGTATACACATGGAAATATCTACACAGCCATCTGTATAAACATGTAATTATCTACACTGCTATCTCTATAAACATGGAAATATCTACACTGCCATCTCTATAAACATGAAAATATCTACACTGCCATCTCCATAAACATGGAACTAACTCCTCCGCCATCTGTATAAACATGGAAACATATACACCGCCATCAGTGTGAATAAGGAAATATCTACAATGCCATCGGTATAAAGATATAAACATCTGCCCCGCGAGCTGTATAAACATGGAAATATCTACATCGCTATCTGTATAAACGTGGAAATACCAACACCGCTATCGGTATGAACATGGAAATATCTACAACGCCATCTATATAAACATGGAAATATCTACACCACTATCTGTATAAACATGGAAATATCTAAACTGCGATCTTTACAAACATGGAAATATCTACAGCGTGATCTGTGTAAACATGGAGATACCTTCACCACGATCTGTATAAACATGGAAATATCTACACCGATATCTGTATAAACATGTTAATATCTACACCACCATCTATATAAACATGGAAATACCTACACAACCATCTGTATAAACATGGAAATATCTACAATGCCATCTGTAGAAAGATGGAAATATCTACACCGCAATCTGTGTAAACATGGAAATATCTACACCGATATCTGTAAAAACATGGAAATATCTACACCGCTATCTGTATAAACATGGAAATAACTACATCGCGATCTGTATAAACATGGAAATACCTACACCGCGGTCTGTATAAACATGGAAATATCTACACCGCTATCTGTATATACATGGAAATATCTACAAAGCTATCTCTATAAACATGGAAATATCTACACCACCATCTGCATGAACTTGGAAATACCTACAAAGTCATCTGTATAAACATGGAAATATCTACAAAGACATCTGTATAAACATGGAAATATCTACACAGCCATCTGTATATACATGGAAATATCTACACCGCTATCTGTATAAACATGGAAATAACTACACCGCTATTTGTATAAACAAGGAAATATCTACACCGTGATCTGTATAAACATGGAAATATTTACACCACTATCTGTATAAACATGGAAATTTCTACACTGTTATCTGTATAAACATGGAAATATCTACACAGCTATCTGTAGAAACATGGAAATACATATACAGTCATCTGTATAAACATGGAAACATCTACACCACCATCTGTAAAAACATGGAAATATCTAGAATGCCATCTGTATACACATGGAAATACCTACACGGCAATCTGTGTATAGATGGAAATATCAACACCGCCATCTGTTCAAACTTGGAAATATCTACACCGCTATCTCTATAAACATGGAAATATCTACACTGCGGTCTGTATAAACATGGAAATATCCACACCGGTAACTGTATAAACATGGAAATATCTACACCGCGATCCGTATAAACATGGAAATATATACACCGGGATCTGTATAAACATGGAAATATCTTCACAACGATCTGTATAAACATGGAAATATCTACACCGCTATCTGTATAAACATGGTAATATCTACACCACCATCTATAAAAACATGGAAATATCTACACCGCCATCTGTATAAACATGCAAATATCTACAACGCCATCTGTAGAAAGATGGAAATATCTACACCTCAATCTGTGTAAACATGGAAATATCCACACCGATATCTGTAAAAACATGGAAATATCTACACTGCTATCTGTATAAACATGGAAATACCTATACCGCTACCTCTATAAACATGGAAATATCTTCACCGCTATCTGTATAAACATGGAAATATCTACACCGCTATCTGTATCAACATGGAAATATCTACACCGCGATCTGTATAAACATGGAAATATCTACACCGCGATCTGTATAAACATGGACATATCTACACCGCGATCTGTATAAACATGGACATATCTACACCGCGATCTGTATAAACATGGAAATATCTACACCGCTATCTGTGTAAACATGGAAATAACTACAAAGCTATCTCTATAAACATGGAAGTATCTACACCGCCTTCTGTATAAACATGGAAATACCTACAAAGTCATCTGTATAAACATGGAAATATCTACATAGCCATGTGTATAAACACGGAAATATCTACACCACCATCTGTGAAAACATGGAAATATCTACACCGATATCTGTATAAACATGGAAATATCTACACCGCCATCTGCATGTCCATGGAAATATCTACGACGCCAACTGTATAAACATGGAAATATCTACACCGCCACCTGTATAAACATGGAAATACCTATACAGTCATCTGTATAAACATAGAAATATCTACAATGCCATCTGTATACACATGGAAGTACCTACACGGCAATCTGTGTATAGATGGAAACATCAACACCGCCATCTGTACAAACATGGAAATATCTACACTACTATCTCTATAAACATGGAAATATCTAAACTGCGGTCTGTATAAACATGGAAATATCTACACCGGTATCTGTATAAACATGGAAATATCTACACCATGATCTCTATAAACATGGAAATATGTACACCGCTATCTGTATAAACATGGAAATATCTACACCACGATCTGTATAAACATGGAAATATCTTCACGGCCATCTGTGTATAGATGGAAATATCAGCAGCGTCATCTGTACAAACATGGAAATATCTACACCGCTATCTCTATAAACATGGAAATATCTGCACTGCCATGTGTAAAAACAAGGAAATACCTATACATTCATCTGTATAAACATGGAAATATCTACAATGCCATCTGTATACACATGGAAATATCTACACAGCCATCTGTATAAACATGTAAATATCTACACTGCTATCTCTATAAACATGGAAATATCTACACAGCCATCTCTATAAACATGAAAATATCTACACTGCCATCTCCATAAACATGGAACTAACTACTCCGCCATCTGTATAAACATGGAAACATCTACACCGCCATCTGTGTGAATAAGGAAATATCTACAATGCCATCTGTATAAAGATATAAATATCTGCACCGCAAGCAGTATAAACATGGAAATATCTACATCGCTATCTGTATAAATGTGGAAATACCAACAACGCTATCGGTATAAACATGGAAATATCTACAACGCCATCTATATAAACATGGAAATATCTACACAGCTATGTCTATAAACATGGAAATACCTTCACCGCTATCTCTATAAACATGGAAATATCTACACCGCTATCTGTATAAACATGGAAATATCTACACCGCTATCTGCCTAAACATGGAAATATCTACAGCGCGATCTGTATAAACATGGAAATACTTACAAAGTTATCTGTATAAACATGGAAATATCTACACCGCCATCTGTATAAACGTGGAAATATCTACACCTATATCTATATAAACATGGAAATAACTACACCGCTATCTGTGTAAACATGGAAATATCTACACCGCCATCTACATATCCATGGAAATATCTGCGCCGCCATATGTATAAACATGGAATTAACTTCACGGTCATCCATGTATAGATGGAAATATCAACAATGCCATCTGTACAAACATGGAAATATATGCACCGCGGTCTGTATAAACATGGAAATATCTAAACCGCTATCTGTATAAACATGGAAATATCTACACCGCTATCTGTATAAACTTGGAAACATCTACACAGCCATCTGTGTAAACATGGAAATATCTACACAGCCATCTGTATATACATGGAAATATCTACACAGCTATCTGTATAAACATGGAAATAACTACACCGCTATTTGTATAAACAAGGAAAAATCTACACCGATATCTGTATAAACATGGAATTATCTACACCGCCATCTGTATAAACATGGAAATAACTACACAGTCGTGTGTAGGAACATGGAAATATCTACACCACCGTTTGTATAAAGATGGAAATATCTACAACGTTATCTGTATAAACATGGAAATATGTACACAGCCCTCTGTATAAATATGGAAATATCTGCATAGGCGTCTGTTTAAACATGAAACTATCTGCACCACTATCTGTATAAACATGGAAATACCTACACCGCTGTCTCTATAAACATGGAAATATGTACACCGCTTTGTGTATAAACATGGAAATATCTCCACTGCTGTCTGTATAAACATGGAAATATCTCCACCGTTACCTCTATAAACATGGAAATATCTACAGCACCATCTCTATAAACATTGAAATATATACACTGCCATCTGTAAAAACATGGAAATATCTACACAGTCATCTGAATAAACATGGAAATATCTACACCACCATCTGTATAAACATGGAAATACCTACAATACCATCTGTATACACTTGGAAATATCTACACAGACATGTGTTTAAATTTGGAAATATCTACACTGACATCTGTAAAAAGATGGAAATATCTACACTGCTATCTCTATAAATATGGAAATATCTACACCGCCATCTCTATAAACAGGAAAATACCTACACTGCTATCTCCATAAAGATGGAAGTCTCTACTCCGCCATGTGTATAAACACGGAAATATCTACACCCCCATCTGTGTAAACATGGAAATATCTACACCGCTATCTGTATAAAGATGGAAATATCTACACTGCCATCTCTTTAAATGTGGAAATATCTAAACCGCTATCTCTATAAACATGGAAATATCTACAACGGCATCTGCATAAACATGGATATATCTACACCCCTATCTCTATAAACGTGGAAATATATACACAGCCATCGCTATAAACATGGGAAAATATACACCGTCATCTACATAAACAAGGAAATACCAACACCGCCATCTCTATAAACATGGAAATATCTACACTGAAAACTGCAGAAAGATGGAAATGTCTCCACCGCTATCTGTATAAACATGGAAACATCTACACCGCTATCTGTGTAAACATCGCAATATCTACACCGTTATCTAGATAAACATGGAAATATCTACAACGTTATCTGTATAAACATGGAAATATCTACACCATGATATGTATAAACATGGAAATATGTACAGCACTTTCTGTATTAAGATGGAAATAACTACACCGCTATCTGTATAAACATGGAAATATTTACACCGCTATCTCTATAAACATGGAAATATCTACACCGCTATCTCTATAAACTTGGAAATATCTCCACCGCCCTCAGTATTAACATGGAAATATCTACACAGTCATCTGTAAAAAGATGGAAATATCTACACCACCATCTGTATAAACCTGGAAATAACTACACCGCTATGTGTATAAACATGGAAATATCTACACCGCCATCTGCATATCCATGGAAATATCCACGCCGCCATATGTGTAAACATGGAAATATCTACGCGGCCATCTCTGTATAGATGTAAATATCAACACCGCCATCTGTTCAAACATGGAAATAACTGCACGGCTATCTGTATAAACATTGAAATATCTACACCCCGGTCTGTAAAAACATGTTAATATCTACACCGCTATCTGTATAAACATGTATATATCTACACCATGATCAGTATAAATATGGAAATATCTTCACCGCTATCTGTATAAACTTGGAAATATGTACACAGCCATCTGTGTAAACCTGGAAATATCTACTCTGCTAACTCTATAAACATGGAAATACCTACAACGCTATCTCTATAAACATGGAAATATCTACAACGCAATCTCCATAAACATGGAATTATGTAAACTGCCGTCTCTATAAACATGAAAATATCTACACCGCAGTCTCCAGAAACATGGAACTATCTACACCGCCATCGGTATAAACATGGAAATATCCACACCACTATCTGTATAAACAAGGAAATATCTACACTGTCATCAGTATAAAGTTGGAAATATCTACACCGCCAACTGTATAAACATGGAAATATCTACAACGGGATCTGTATAAACATGGAAATATCTAAGCCGCTATCTGAATAAATATGTAAATACCTACACCAGTATCTCTATAAACGTGGAGATATCTACACCACCATCTCTATAAACATGGAAATATATACACTGCCGTCTGTATACACATGGAAATATCTACACAGCCATATGTATAAACATGGAAATATCTACACTGCATTCTCTATAAACATGGAAATACCTACACAGCTATCTCTAGAAACATGTAAATATCTACACCGCCATGTCTATAAACATGGAAATATCTACACCGCCATCTCTATAAACATGAAAATATCTACACCGCCATCTCCATAATCATGGAACTAACTACACCGCCATCTGTATAAACGTGGAAATATCTACACCGCTTTCTGTATAAACATGGAAACATCTACACTGCCATCTGTATAAAGATGGAAATATCTATACCGCGAGCTGTATAAACATGGAAATATCTAAATTGCTATCTGTATAAACTTGGAAATACAAACTCCGCTATCTTTATAAACGTGGCAATATCTGCACCGCTGTCTTTATAAATATGGAAATATCTACACCAATATCTCTATAAACATGGAAATACCTGCACCGCTATCTGTATAAACATGGAAATATCTACACCGATATCTCTATAAACATGAAAATATCTACACCAACATCTGTATAAACATGGAAATATCTACACCGCCATATGTATAAACATGGAAATTTCTACACAGCCATATCTATGAACATGGAAATATCAACAATGCTAACTGTATAAAAATGGAATTACCTACACCATTATCTGTATAACCATAGAAATATCTACACCGCTATCGCTATAAACATGGAAATATCAACACCGCTATCTCCATAAACATGGAAATATCTACACTGCTACCTGTATAAACATGGAAATATCTACACCTCTATCACTATAAACATGGAAATACCTACACCGGTATGTCTATAACATGGAAAAATCCACACCGCCATCTGTATAAACATGGAAATATCTACACCGCTATCTGTATAAACATGGAAATATCTACAACGGTATATGTGTAAACATGGAAATATCTACACCGCTATCTGTGTAAACATGGAAATATCTACACCGCTATCTCTATAAAGATGGAAATATCTACACCGCTATCTGTATAATCGTGGAAATATCTACACTGCTATCTGTATAAACGTGGAAATATCTACACTGCTATCTGTATAAATGTGGAAATATCTACACCGCTATCTGTATAAAAATGGAAATATATGCAATGATATCTGTGTAAACGTGGAAGTATCTACACAACTATCTGTGTAAACTTGGAAATATCTACACCGCTATCTGTGTAAAGATGGAAAAAACTACTCCGCAATCTGAGCAAAGTGGAAATATCTACACCGCTATCTCTGTAAACCTGGGAATATCTACACTGCTATCTGTATAATCATGGAAATATCTACACCGCTATCTGTATAAACAGGGAATAACTACACCGCCATCTGTATGAACATGCAAATATCTACGCAGTCATCTGTATAAACATGTAAATATCTACACCACCATCTCAATAAACATGTAAATATCTAGACAGCCATATCTATACACATGGAAATATCTACACAGTCATCTGTATAAACATGGAAATTTCTACACCGCTATCTCTGTAAACATGGAAATATCTACACCGCTATCTGTAGAAACTTGGATATATCTACATCGCTATCTCTATAAACCTGGAAATATCTACATTGCTATCTCTATAAACATGGAAATACGTACAACGCTATCTGTATAAACATGGAAATACCTACACCGCTGCAATTATAAACATGGAAATATCTACAACGCTATCTGTGTAAACCTGAAATAACTACAACGCTATATTTGTAAACATCTACAACGCTATCTATGTAAACATAGAAATATCTACCCAGCTATCTGTGTAAACTTGGAAATATCTACACCGCTATCTGTGTAAAGATGGAAATATCTACACCGCAATCAGTGCAAAGATTGAAATATCTACACCGCCATCTGTATAAATATGGAATTATCTACACTGCTATCTCTATAAACATGGAAATATCTACATCGCCATCTGTATAAACATGGAAATATCTACACCGCTATCTCTATAAACATGGAAATATCCACACCGCCATCTGTAAAAACATGGAAATATCTACACAGTCATCTGTATAAACATGGAAATATCTATAATACCATCTGTATAAACTTGGAAATATCTACACTGCCATCTGAATACACATGGAAATACCAACAATGCCATCTGTATATACATGGAAATATCTACACTGCCATCTGTATCAACATGAAAATAACTGCACCGCTATCTCTATAAACATGGAAATACCTACACCATTATCTCTATAAACATGGAAGTATCTTCACCACTATCTCTATAAACATGGAAATATCTACAGCGCCATCTTTATAAATATGAAAATATCTAAATTGCCATCTCCATAAACATGGAACTATCTAACCCGCCAACTGCATAAACATGGAAATATCTACAACGCTATTTGTATAAAGATGTAAATAACTACACCGCGAGCTGTATAAATATGGTAATATCTACACCCCTATCTTTATAAACATGGAAATATCTACACCGCTATCTCTCAAAACATGGAAATATATACACCGCCATCTCTATAAACATGGAAATACCTACACCGCCATATACATAAACAAGGAAATATCTACACCATCATCTGTATAAACATAGAAATGCCTACACTGCCATATGTAGAAAGATGGAAATATCTACACCGCGATCTGTGTAAACAAGGAAATATCTACACCGCTACCTGTACAAACATTGAAATATCTACACGGCTATCTGTATAAACCTGGAAATATCTACACCGCGATCTGTATAAACGTGGAAATATCTACACCCCTATCTGTATAAACATGGAAATATTTTCACCGCTATCTCTATAAACATGGAATTATCTATACCACTATCTGTATAAATATGGAAATATCTTTACCGCTATCCCTATTAACATGGAAATGCCTACACCGCTATCTGTATAAACATGGAAATATCTACATGGCTATCTCAAAAACATGAAAATGTCTACACCACCATCTGTATAAACATGGAAATATCTACACTGCCATCTATGTAAACATGGAAATATCTACACACTCATCCCTATAAACATGGAAATAGCTACACCGCTATCTGTATAATCATGGAAATATCTACACAATCATGTGTACAAACATGGAAACATCTACACCTCCATCTACATAAACATGGACATATCTCCACTGCCATCTGTATACACATGGAAATATCTACACAGCCATCTGTATAAACATGGAAATATCTACACCACTATCTCTATAAACATGGAAATGCCTACACCGCTATCTGTATAAACATGGAAATATCTATACCGCTATCTGTATAAACATGAAATACCTCAACCGCTATCTGTATAAACATGGAAATATCTACACTGCTATCTGTACAAACATGGAAATATCTACACCGCTATCTGTATAAACATGGAAATATCTACACCGCCATCTGTATAAACACAGAAATACCTAACACGCTATCTCTATAAACAAGGAAATATCTACAATGCCATCTGTAGAAAGATGGAAATAACTACCACGCGATCTGTGTAAACATGGAAATATCTACACCGCTATTTATATAAACATGGAAATTTCTACACCGCCATCTCTATAAACATGGAAATATCTACACCGCCATCTGTATAAACGTAGAAATATCTACACAGTCATTTGTATAAACATGGAAATATCTACACCAATTTCTGTATAAATTCGGAAATATCTACACAGCTATCTCTATAAACTTGGAAATATTTACACCGCCATCTGCATAAACATCTAAATATCTACACAGCCATCTGTATAAACATGGAAATATCTACACCGTCATGTGTATAATCATGGAAATATCCACACTGCCATCTGGATAAGCATGGAAATATCTACACCGCCATCTGTAAAAACATGGAAATATGTACACAGTCATCTGTATATACATGGAAATATCTATACCTCCATCAGTATAAACATGGAAGTATCTACACTGTTATCTCTATAAACATGGAAATACCTACAATGCAATATGTAGAAACATGGAAATATCTTCACCGCTATCTGTATAAACATGGAAATATCTACACCGCTATCTGTATAAACTTGGAAATATCTCCAACGCTATCTGTATAAACATGAAAATATCAACACCGCTGTCTCTATAAGCATGGAAATATCTACACCGCCATCTGTAAAAGCTTAGAAATATCTTCAAAGTCATCTGTATAAACATGGAAGTATCTACACTACCATCTGTGTAAACTTGGAAATATCTACACTGCCATCTGTATACACATGGAAATATCTACACAGCCATATGTATAAACATGGAATTATCTACAACACTATCTCTATAAACATGGAAATACCTATACCGCTATCTGTATAAACATGGAAATATCTACACAATCATCTGTAAAAACATGGAAATTTCTACATAGTCATCTGTATAAACATGGAAATATCTACACCTCCACCTGTATAAACATGGAAATATGTACACTGCCATGTGTATACACATGGAAACATCTACACAGCCATCTGTATAAACATGGAAATGTTTACACCGCTATCTCTACAAACATGGAAATACCTACACCGCTATCCGTATAAACATGGAAATAAAAACACCGCTATTTGTATAAAGATGGTAATATCTACACCGCTATCTGTATAAACATGGAAATACCTACACCGATATCTCTATAAACGTGGAAATATCTACACCGCCATCGCTATAAACATGGAAATATCTACACTGCCAAATACATAAACAAGGTAATATCTACTCCGCCATCTATATAAACATGGAAATATCTACACAGTCATGTGTATAAACATGGAAACATCTTCACCTCCATCTGTACAAATATGGAAAAATCTACACTACCATCTGTATACACATGGAAATATCTACACCGCCATCTGTATAAACATGGAAATATCTACACGGCTATCTCTATAAACATGGAAATACCTACACCGATATGTGTATAAACACGGAAATACCTTCAGTGCCATCTATATAAACATGGAAATATTTACACCGCTATCTCTATAAACATGGAAATATCTACACCGCTATCTGTATAAACATGGAAAAATCTACACCACTATCTGTTTAAACATGGAAATATCTCCACCACTATCTATATAAACATGGAAATATCTACACGTCTATCTGTATAAACATGGAAATATCTACACTGCTATTTGTATCAACATGGACATTTGCACAACGCTATATTTATAAATATGGAATTAACTACACCGCTATCTCTATAAACATGGAAATACCTACATCGCTATCTGTATAAACATAGAAATAACTACACCGCTATCTCTATAAACATGGAAATATCTACACCGCCATCTGTATAAACGTGGAAATATCTACACAGTCATTTGTATAAACATGGAAATATCTACACCGATTTCTGTATAAATATGGAAATATCTACACCGCTATCTCTATAAACTTGGAAGTATTTACACCGCCATCTGCATAAACATCTAAATATCTACACCGCCATCTGTATAAACATGGAAATATCTACACCGTCATGTGTATAATCATGGAAATATCCACACTGCCATCTGTATAAGCATGGAAATATCTACACCGCCATCTGTAAAAACATGGAAATATGTACACAGTCATCTGTATATACATGGAAATATCTATAGCTCCATCAGTATAAACATGGAAGTATCTACACTGTTATCTCTATAAACATGGTAATACCTACAATGCAATCTGTAGAAACATGGAAATATCTTTACCGCTATCTGTATAAACATGGAAATATCTACACCGCTATCTGTATAAACTTGGAAATATCTCCACCGCCATCTGTATAAACATGGAAATATCTACACCGCTGTCTGTATAAACATGGAAATATCTACAATGCCATATCTAAAAACATGGAAATATCTACACAGTCATCTGTATAAACCTGGAAATATCTTCACCACCATCTGTATAAACATGGAAATACCTACACCGACATCTGTATAAACATGGAAACCTCTACACAGCCATCTCTATAAATATGGAAATAGCTACACCGTTATCTGTATAAACATGGAAATATCCACATCGCTATCTGTATAAACATGGAAATATCTACACCGCAATCTGTAAAAACATGGATATATCTAGACAGTCATCTGTATAAACATTGAAATATCTACACCCCCATCTGTATAAACATGGAAATACCTACACTGCCATGTGTATACACATGGAAACACCTACACTTCCATCTGTATAAATATGGAAATATTTACACCGATATCTCTATAAACATGGAAATATCTACACCGCTATCTGTATAAACATGGAAATATCTACACCGCTATCTGAATATACATGGAAATATCTCCACTGCTATCTATAAAAACATGGAAATATCTACAAGGCTATCTGTATAATCATGGAAATATCTACACCGCTATTTGTATAAACATGGAAATTTCTACAGCGCTATATGTATAAATATGGAAATAATTACACCGCTATCTCTATAAACATGGAAATATCTACATCGCTATTTGTATAAACATAGAAATATTTACACCGCTATCTCTATAAACATGGAAATATGTACACCGCCATCTTTATAAACGTGGAAATATCTACACAGTCACTTGTATAAACATGGAAATATCTACACCGATTTCTGTATAAATATGGAAATATCTACACCGCCATCTCTAAAAACATGGAAATATCTACACAGTCATCTGTATAAACATGGAAATATCTACACCACCATCTGTATCAACATGGAAAGAACTACACCGCTATCTCTATAAACATGGAATTACCTACACCGTTATCTCTATAAACATGGAAATATCTACACCACTATCTGTATAAACATCGAAATATCTACACCGCCATCCCTGTAAACATGGAAATATCTACAACACTATCTACATAAACAAGAAAATATCTATATCGCCATCTATATAAACATGGAAATATCTACAACGCTATCTCTATAAACATGGAAATATCTACACCGCCATCTGTAAAAGCATGGAAATATCTTCAAAGTCATCTGTATAAACATGGAAGAATCTACACTACCATCTGTATAAACTTGGAAATAACTACACTGCCATCTGTATACACATGGAAATATCTACACAGCCATCTGTATAAACATGGAAATATCTACACCACTATCTCTATAAATATGGAAATACCTGCACCACTATCTCAGTAAACATGGTAATATTTACACTGGTATCTCTATAAACATGGAAATACCAACACCGCTATCTCTATAAACATGGAAGTATCTACACCACTATCTCTACATACATGGAAATAACTACAGCGCCATCTCTATAAACATGAAAATATCTACACTGCTATCTCCATAAACATGGAACTATCTACACCGCCATCTGTATAAACATGGAAATATCTACACTGCCATCTGTATAAATATGTAAATATATACACCGCGAGCTGTATAAACATGGAAATATCTACACAGCTATCTGTATAAACATGGAAATAGCAACACCGGTATCTGTAAAACATGGAAATACGTACACAGCTATCTGCATAAAGATGGAAATACCTAACACGCTATCTCTATAAACAGGGAAATGTCTACATCGCCATCTATGTAAACATGGAAATATCTACACCGCTATCTGTATAAACCTGGAAATACCTACACAGTCATCTCTATAAACATGGAAATACCTACACCAGCATCTGTATAATAATGGAAATATCTACACTGCCATAGGTATTAACATGGAAATACCTACACAGCCATCTCTATAAACATGGAAATAGCTACACCGCTTTCTGTATAAAAATGGAAATAGCCACACCGCTATCTGTATAAACATGGAAATATCTACACCGCTGTCTGTATAATCATGGAAATATCTACACCTATATATGTATAAATATGGAAATAACTACACCACTATCTCTATAACCATGGAGATATCTACACCGCCATCTGTTTAAACATGGAAATAAGTACACAGTCATCTGAATTAACATGGAAACATCTGCACCACCATCAGTATAAACATGGAAATATCTACAATGCCATCTGTATAAACATGGAAATATATACACAGCCATCTCTATAAATATGGAAATAGCTACACCGCTATCTGTATAAACATGGAAATAGCCACACCGCTATCTGTATGAACATGGAAATATCTAAACCACCATCTGTAAAAACATGGAAATATCTACACAGTCATCGGAATAAACATGGAAATATCTACAATGCCATCTGTATACACATGGAAATATTTGGAAATAACTACACCGCTATCTCTATAAGCATGGAAATATCTACATCGCTATCTGTATAAACATAGAAATAACTACACCGCTGTCTCTATAAACATGGAAATATCTACACCGCCATCTGTATAAACGTGGAAATATCTACAGAGTCATATGTATAAACATGGAAATATTTACACAGCTTTCTGTATAAACATGGAAATATCTACACCGCTATCTCTATAAACTTGGAAATATCTACACCGCCATCCGCATAAACACCTAAATATCTACACCGCCATCTCTATAAACATGGAAATATCTACACTGCCATCTTTATATACATGTTTATATCAACATCGCCACCTGTGTAATCATGGAAATATCCACACTGCTGTCTGTATAAACATGGAAATAACTACACCGCCATCTGTAAAAACATGGAAATATGTACGCAGTCATCTGTATAAACATGGAAATATCTACACATCCATCTGTATGAACATGGAAATATCTACAACGCTATCTCTATAAACATGGAAATAGCTACACCGCTTTCTGTATAATCATGGAAGTAGGCACACCGCAATCTGTATAAACATGGAAATATCTACACTGCCATCTGTATAAACATGGAAATATCTACACAGTCATGTTTGTAAACATGGAAACATCCGCACTTTCATCTGTATAAACATGGAAATATCTACACTGCCATCTGTATACACATGGAAATATCTACACATTCATGTGTATAAACATGGAAACCTCCACACTTCCATCTGTATAAACATGGAAATATCTACACTGCCATCTGTATACACATGGAAATATCTACAGAGCCATCTGTATAAACATGCAATTATCTACACCGCTATCTCTATAAACATGGAAATACCTATACCGCTATCTGTATAAACATGGAAATATCTATACCGCCATCTGTATAAACATGGAAATATTTCCACCGCTATCTGTATGAACATGGAAATATCTACACCGCTATCTGTATAAACATGGAATTATCTACACCGCCATCTGTATAAACATGGAATTATCTACTCAGCCATCTCTGTAAGTATGGAAACAGCCACACCGTTATCTGTATAAACTTTGAAATAGCCATAGCGCTATCTGTATAAACATGGAAATAACTACACCGCCAGCTGTACAAACATGGAAATATCAGCACCGCCATCTGTATAATCATGGAAATATCCACACTGCCGTCTGCGTAAACATGGAAATATCTACACCGCCATCTGCAAAAACATGGAAATATGTACACAGTCATCTGTGTAAACATGGAAATATCCAGACCTCCATCAGAATGAACATGGAAATATCTACACCGCTATCTGTATAAACATGGAAATAGCTAAACCGGTATCTGTATAGTCATGGAAATATCCACACAACTATGTGTATAAACACGGACATATCTACACCGCCATCTCTATAAACATGGAAATATCTACACAGTCATGTGTATAAACATAGAAACATCCACACTTCCATCTGTTTAAACGTGGAAATATCTACAGTGACATCTGTATAAACATGGAAATAACTACAGTGCCATCCGTATACACATGGAAATAACTACACAGCCATCTGTATAAACATGGAAATATCTACACCGCTATCTCTATAAACATGGAAATACCTACACCGCTAATTGTATAAACATGGAAACATCTACACCGCCATTTGCATAAACATGTAAATATCTCCACCGCTATCGGTATAAACATGGAAATATCTACAGCGCTATCTGTATATACATGGAAATATCTACACCGCTATTTGTATAAACATGGAAATTTGTACACCGCCATCTGTATAAACATGGAAATAACTACACAGTCATCTGTATAAACATGGAAATGTCTACCCCACTATCTGTATAAACATGGAAATGGCTACAATGCCATCTGTATAAACATGGAAACATCTACACAAGCATCTCTATAAATATGGAAATAGCTACACCGTTATCTGTGCAAATGTGGAAATATCTACACCGTAATCTCTATAAAGATGGAAATAACTACACCGCTACCTGTGTAAAGATGAAAATTCCTACAGTGCAATCTGTGCTAAGATGGAAATATCTACACCGCTGTCTGTGTAAACATGGAAATATCTACACCACTATCTGTATAAACATGGAAATATCTACACCGTAATCTATATAAACATGGAAATATCTACACCGTCATCTATATAAACATGGAAATATCTACACAGCCATCTGTATAAACCTGGAAATATCTACACCGTCATCTATATAAACATGGAAATATCTACACCGCCATCTGTATAAACCTGGAAATATCTACACAGCCATCTCTATAAATATGGAAATAGCTACACCGTTATCTGTATAAACATGGAAATAGCCAAAACGCCATCTGTATAAACATGGAATTATCTAAACCGCCATCTGTAAAAACATGGAAATATTAACACAGTCATCTGTAGAAACATGGAAATATCTACACCTCCATCTGTATAAAAATGGAAATATCTACACTGCCATGCGTATACACATGGAAACATCTACACTGCCATCTGTATTAACATGGAAATATCTACCCTGCTATCTCTATAAACTTGGAAATATCTACACCGCTATCTGTATAAACCTGGAAATATCTACACCGCTATCTGTATAAACATGGAAATATCTACACCGCTATATGTATTAATATGGAAATAACTACACCGCTGTCTCTATAAACATGGAAATATCTACATCGCTATCTGCATAAACATAGAAATAACTGCACTGCTGTCTCTTTAAACATGGAAATATCTGCACCGCCATCTGAAAAACGTGGAAATATCTACATCGTCATCTGTATAAACATGGAAATATCTACACCGCTTTCTGTATAAATATGGAAATATCTACACCGCTATCTGTAAAAACATGGAAATATCTAGACCGCTGTCTCTATAAACATTGAAATAACTACACCGCCATCTGTAAGAACATGGAAATATATTCAGAGTCATCTGTATAAACATGGAAATATCTACACCACCATCTGAATAAACTTGGAAATAACTACACTGCCATCTGTGTACACATGGAAATAACTACATTGCAATCTGTATACACATGGAAATGTCTACACAGCCATCTGTATCAACATGGAAATAACTACACAGCTATCTCTATAAACATGGAATTACCTACACCGCTATCTCTATAAACATGGAAATATCTACACCACTATATGTATAAACATGGAAATATCTACACCGTTATCTGCATAAACGTGGAAATATCTACAACACTATATGTATAAATATGGAAATAACTACCCCGCTATCTCTATAAATATGGAAATATCTACATCGCTATCTGTAAAAACCTAGAAATAACTACATCGCTATCTCTATACACATGGAAATATCTACACCGCCAACTGCATAAACCTGGAAATATCTACACCGTCATCTGTATAAACATGGAAATAACTACAAAGCTTTGTGTATAAATATGGAAATATCTACACCGCTATCTCTCTAAATTTCGAAATATCTACACCGCCATCTGCATAAACATCTAAATATCTACACCATCTGTATAAACATGGAAATATCTACACCGCCATCTCTATAAACATGGAAATATCAACAACGCCATTTGTATAATCATGGAAATATCCACAGTGCCATCTCTATAAACATGGAAATATCTACACCGCCATTTGTAAAAACATGGAAATATGTACACAGTCATCTGTATAAACATGGAAATATCTACAACTCCATCAGTATAAACAGGGAAATATCTACACCGGTATCTGTATAAACACGGAAATATCTACACCGCCATCTGTATAAACATGGAAATATCTATACCGTTATCTCTATAAACATAGAAATATCTACACCACCCTCTGTAAAAAGATGGAAATATCTACACAGTGATCTGTATAAACATGGAAATATCTACACAGTCGTCTGTAAACATGGAAATCTCTGCACCACCATCTGTATAAACTTGGAAATATCTACACTACCATCTGTGTACACATGGAAATACCTACACTGCCATCTGTATACACATGGAAATACCTACACAGCCATCTGTACCAACATGGAAATTAGTACACCGGTATCTTTATAAACATGGAATTAGCTACACCGCTATCTCTTTAAACATGGAATTACCTACACCACTGTCTCTATAAACATGGAAACATCTACACCGCCATCTCTATAAACATGTAAATATCTACACTGCCATCTCCTTAAACATGGAAGTATCTACAGCACCATCTGTATAAACATGGAAATATCTACACTGCCATCTGTATAAAGATGTAAATATCTACACCGCGAGCTGGATAAACATGGAAATATCTACACCGCTATATGAATAAGCATGGAAATACCAACACTGCTATCTGTATAAACATGGAAATATCTACACCGCTACCTGTATAAACATGGAAATTTCTACACCGCTATCTGTATATACATGGAAATATCTACACCGCGAACTGTATAAACATGGAATTAACTGCACTGCTATCTGTATAAACATGGAAATATCTACACAGCTATCTGTATATACTTGGAAATATCTACCAAGCTATCTGTATAAATATGGAAATATCTACACCGCTATCTCTATAAACATGGAAAGTTCTACACCGCTATCTGTATAAACATGGAAATATCTACATGGCTATCTCTATAAAGATGGAAATGTCTACACCACCATCTGTATAAGCCTGTAAATACCTACACAGTCATCTCTATATATATGGAAATATCTACACCAGCATCTGTATAAACATGGAAATATTTACACAGCCATCTGTATAAACGTGGAATTAACTGCACAGTCATTTGTATAAACATGGAAATATCTACATGGTCATATGTATAAACATGGAAATATCTACGCTGCTATCTGTATAAACATGGAAATACCTACACCACTATCTGTACAAACTTGGAAATATCTACACCACTATCTGTATAAATTTGGAAATATCTACAGCGCTATCTGTATAAACATGGAAATATCTACACCGCCATCTGTATAAACATGGAAATATCTACACCGCCATCTGTATAAACTTGGAAATACATACACAGTCATCTGTATAAACATGGAAATACCTACACAGTCATCTGCATAAACATGGAAATATCTACCCCACCATCTGTATAAACATCAAAATATCTACACCGCCATCTGTATAAGTATGGAAATAGCTACACCGTTATCTGTATAAACATGGAAATAGCCACACCAGTATCTGTATAAACATGGAAATATCTAAACCGCCATTTGTATAAACATGGAAATATCAACACCACCATCTGTATAAACATGCAAATATCTAAACCGCCATTTGTGTAAACTTGGAAATATCTACACCGCTATCTGTGTAAAGATGGAAATAACTACACCGCAATCTGTGCAAAGTTGGAAATATCTACACCGCTATCTCTGCAAATATGGAAATATCTACACTGCTATCTGTATAAACATGGAAATATCTACAGGGCTATCTGTATAAACATGGAAATAACTACACCGCCGTCTGTATAAACATGCAAATATCTACGCAGTCATCTGTATAAACATGTAAATATCTACATCAACATCTCAATTAACATGGAAATATCTAGACAGCCATATCTATACCCATGGAAATATGTACACAGCCATCTCTATAAACATGGAAATATCTACACCGCTATCTTTGTAAACATGGAAATATGTACACCTCTATCTGGAGAATCATGGAAATATCTACATCGCTATCTGTATAAACATGGAAATATCTACAACGCTATCTATATAAACATGGAAATATGAACACCGCTATCTGTATAAAAATGCAAATACCTACAGAGCTGTCTGTATAAACATGGAAATATCTACAACGCTATCTTTGTAAACATGGAAATATCTACAACGCTATCTTTGTAAACATCTACAACTCTATCTGTGTAAACATGGAAATATCTACACAGCTATCTTTGTAAACTTGGAAATATCTACACCGCTATCTGTTAAAGATGGAAATATCTACACCGCAATCTGTGCAAAGATTGAAATATCTACAGCGCTATCTCTGGAAACATGGAAATATCTACACCACAATCTGTGCAAAGATTGAAATATCTACATGACTATCTTTGTAAACATGGAAATATCGACACCACCATCTCTATAAACATGGAAATATCTACACCGCCATTTGAATAAACATGGAAATATCTACACAGTCGTCTCTATAAACAAGGAAATATCTACAACGCTATCTATATAAACATGGAAATACCTACACCGCTGTCTGTATAAACATGGAAATATCTACACCGCTATCCTCATAAACATGGAAATATCAACACCACTATCCGTAAAAACATGGAAATATCTACACCGCCATCTCTATAAACATGGCAATATCTACACTGCAATCTTTATAAATATGGAAATACCTACACCGCTATCTCTATAGACATGGAAATATCTACACTGCCATCTGTATAAAGATGGAAATATCTACACTGCGAGCTGTATAAACATGGAAATATCTACAACGCTATCTGTATCAACATGGAAATAACTACACCGCAATCTGTATAAACATGGAAATATCTACAATGCTATCTCTGTAAACATGGAAATATCTACACCGCTATCTGTGTAAGTTTGGCAATACCTACACCGCAATCTGTGCAAAGATGCAAATAACTACACCGCTATCTATAAACATGGAAATATCTACACCGCTATCTGTATAAACATGGAAATATCTACACTGCCATCTGTATAAACATGGAAATACCTACACCGCTTTCTCTATAAAGATGAAAATATCTACACAGCTATCTCTATAAACATGGAAATATCTACACCGCCATCTCTATGAACATGAAAATATCTACACCGCCGTCTTCAGAAATATGGATGTATCTACACAGCCATCTGTATAAACATGGAAATATCTACACAGCCATTTGTATATACATGGAAATATCTACACCACTATCTGTATAAACATGGAAATAACTACATCGCTATTTGTATAAACAAGGATATATCTACACCGCCATCTGTCTAAACATGGAAATATATACGCAGACATCTATTTATACATGGAAATATCTACACCGCTATCTGTATAAACATGCTAATAACTACACCGCTATCTGTATAAACGTGGAAATATTTTCACCGCTATCCCTATAAACATGGTAATATCAACAACGCGATCTGTATAAACATGGAAATATCTACACCATGATCTGTATAAACATGGAAACATCTATACCGTGATCTGTATAAACATGGAAATATCTACACCGCCATCTCTATAAAGTTGGAAATATCTACACACCTATCTGTATAAATATGGAAATATCCACACCACTATCTCTATAAACATGGAAAAATCAACACCGCTATCTCTATGAACATGGAAATATCTACACCGCCATCTCTATAAACATGGAAATATCTACACCGCGATCAGTATAAACATGGAAATATCCACACTGCCAGCTGTATAAACATGGAAATATCTCCACTGCTATCTCTATAAACATCGAAATATCTACACCGCTTTTGGTATAAACATGGAAATATTTACACTGCCATCTACATATCCATAGAAATATCTGCACCGCCATCTGTATAAACATGGAAATATCTACACCACTATCTGTATAAACATGGAAATATCCACACCAAAATCTGTATAAACATGGAAATATCTACACCACAATCTGTATAAACATGGAAATATCTACACCACTATCTGTATAAACATGTAAATATCTACTCCGCTATCTGTATAAATATGGAAATATCTACATCGCTATCTCTATAAACATGGGAAGGTCTACACCGCGTTGTGTATAAACATGAAAATATCTACACTGCCATCTGTATAAACATGGAAATAACTACACCGCTATCTCTATAAACGTGGAAATATCTACACTGCCATCTGTATATACATGGAAATAGCTACACAGTCATCTGTATAAACATAGAAACATCTACACCACTACCTGTATAAGCATGGATACACCTACACTGCCATCTGTATAAACATGGTAACAGCCACAGCGCTATCTGCATATACATGAAAATATCTACACCACCATCTGAATAAACATACAAATATCTAAACCGCTATCTGTATAAATATGGCAATATCTACACCGATATCTCTGTAAACATGGAAATATCTACACCGCTACCGGCAAAAACTTGGATATATCTACACCACCATCTCTAGAAACATGGAAATATCTCCACCGCTATCTGTATAAACATGGAAATAACTCCTCCACTCTCTGAATAAACATGGAAATGTCTATACCGCTATCTGTATAAACATGAAAATATCTACACCGCTATCTATATAAGCATGGAAATATCTACACCGCAATCTCTATAAACATGGAAATATCTACAACACTATCTGTGTAAACATGGAAATATCTACACCGCTGTCCGTGTAAACATGGAAATATGTACACCTCAATCTGTGTGAAGATGGAAATATCTACACTGCAATCTGTGCATATAAGGAAATATCTACACCTCTATCTCTGTAAACATGGAAATATCTACACCACTCTCTGAATAAGCATGGAAATATCGACACCGCTATCTGTATAAACATGGATATATCTACACCACAATCCGTATAAACATGGATATATCTACACCGCTATCTGTATAAACATGGAAATATTTACACCACCATCTGTATAAACATGGAAATATCTCCTCCGTTATCTGTATAAATATGGAAATATCTACACCGCTATGTCTATAAACATGTAAATGTCTACAACGCTCTCTGTATAAACATGGAAATATCTACACCGCCATCTGAATAAACATACCAATATCTACACCGATATCTCTATAAATATGGAAGTATCTACACTGCTATCTCTGTAAACACGGAAATATCTACACCGCTACTTGTATAAACATGGAAATATATACACCACTATCTCTATAAACATGGAAATATCTACACCGCTATACGCATATACTTGAAAATATCTACACCACCATCTCTATAAACATTGAAATATCTCCACCGCTATCTGTATAAACATGGAAATATCTTCACCGCTCTCTGTATAAACATGGAAATATCTACACCGCTATCAGTATAAACATGAAAATATCTACACTGCTATCTGTATAAACATGGAAATACCTACACCGCTATCTGTATAAACATGCAAATATCTACAGCGCTATCTGTATAAACATGGAAATATCTCCACCGCTATCTGTATAAACATGGAAATATCTACACTGCTAACTTTATAAAGATGGAAATATCTACACCACAATCTCTATAAACATGGAAATACCTACAACACTATCTGTGTAAACAAGGAAATATCTACACAGCTGTCTGTGTAAACATGGAAATATCTACACTGACATCTGTATACACATTGAAATAACTACACAGTCATCTGTATAAAGATGGAAATATCTACACCGTTATCTGTATAAACATGGAAATATCTACACCGCTATCTGTATAAATGTGGAAATATCTACACCGCAATCTGTGGAAATATGGAAATATCTACACATCTATTTCTGTAAATCTGGAAATATCTACTCCGCTATCTATATAAACATGGAAATATCTACACCGATGTCTGCATAAACATGGAAATATCTACACCATGATCTGTATAAACATGGATATATCTACACCGCTATCTGTATAAACATGGAAACATCTACACCGCTATCTGTATAAACATGGAAATACCTACACCGCTCTGTGAATAAACATGGAAATGTCTACAACGCTGTCTGTATAAACATGGAAATATCTACACTGCTATCTCTGTAAACATGGAAATATCTACACCGCTATCTGTATAATCATGGAAATATCTACACCACAATCTGTATAAACATGGATATATCTACACAGCTATCTGTATAAACATGGAAATATCTACACCACTATCTGTATAAACATGGAAATATCTACTCCGCTATCTGTATAAAGATGGAAATATGTACACCACTATCTCTATACACGTGGAAATGTCTACACCGCTATCTGTATAAACATGGAAATATCTACATGGCTATTTCTATAAATATGGAAATATCTACACCGCCATCTGTAAAAAAATGGAAATACCTTCACAGTCATCTGTATAAACATAGAAATATCCACACCACTATCTGTATAAACACGGAAATATCTACACTGCCATCTGTATAAACATGGAAATATCTACACAGCCATCTCTATAAACATGGAAAAATCTACATCGCTATCTGAATAAACATGGAAACAGCTACACCGCTATCTGTATAAACATTGAAATATCCACACCGCCATGTGTAAAAATATGGAAATATCTACACAGTCATCTGTAGAAACATGGAAATATCTACACCGCCATCTGTATACACATGGAAATATCTCCACCGCTATCTGTATAAACATGGAAATATCTACACCGCTATCTGTATAAACATGGAAATATCTACACCGCTATTTGTATAGACATGGAAATATCTACACCGCAATCTGTACAAACATGGAAATATCTATACTGCTATCTGTATACACATAGAAATAACTAAACCGCTATCTGTATAAATATGGAAATATCTACACCACCATCTGAATTAACATGGAAATATCTACACAGCTATCTGTATAAATATGGAAATATCTACACCGCTACCTCTATAAACATGGAAATATCTACACAGCTATCTGTATAAACATGGATATATCTACAGCGCTATCTCTATAAACATGGAAATATCTAGACCGCCATCTGTGTAAACATGGAAATATGTACACAGTCATCTGTATAAACATGGAAATAACTACACCGCTATCTGTATAAACATGGAAATACCTACACCGCTATCCTTATAAACATGGAAATATCTACACCGCTATCTGTATAAAGGTGGAAATATCTACACCGCAATCTGTGGAAATATGGAAATATCTACACATCTATCTCTGTAAATCTGGAAATATCTACTCCGCTATCTATATAAACATGGAAATATCTACACCGATGTCTGTATAAACATGGAAATATCTACACCATGATCTGTATAAACATGGATATATCTACACCGCTATCTGTATAAACATGGAAAAATCTACACCGCTATCTGTATAAACATGGAAATATCCACACCGCTATCCCTATAAACATGGAAATGTCTACACCGCTATCTGTATAAACATGGAAATATCTTCATGGCTATCTCTATAAACATGGAAATATCAACACCGCTATCTGCATAAACTCGGAAATATCTACACCGCTATCTGCATAGACATGGAAATATCTATATCGTTATCTGTACAAACATGGAAATATCTCCGTCGCTATCTCTATGAACATGGAATTATCTCCACCGCTATCTCTATAAACTTGGAAATATCTTCACCGTTATCTTTATAACCATGGAAATATCTACTCCACTATCTGTATAAACATGGATATATCTACACTGCCCTCTGTATAAACATGGTAATAGCCACACCGTTATCTGTATAAACATGGAAATATCTACAACACCATTTGAATAAACATACAGATATCTAAACCGCTACCTGTATAAATATGGAAATATCTACACCGCTAACTCTGTAAACATGGAAATATCTACACCACTACCTGTATAAACATGGACATATCTACACCGCTATCTCTATAAACATGGAAATATCTACACCGCTACCTGCGTAAACTTGGAAATACCTACACCACCATATCTAGAAACATGGAAATATCTCCACCGCTATCTGTATAAACATGGAAATATCTCCACCACTCTGTGAATAAACATGAAAATATCTACAACGCTGTCTGTATAAACATGGAAATATCTACACCGCTATCTCTATAAACATGGAAATATCTACACCGCTATCTGTATAAACATGGAAATATCTACACCACAATCTGTATAAACATGGATATATCTTCACAGCTATCTGTATAAACATGGAAATATCTACACCACTATCTGTATAAACATGGAAAGATCTACTCCGCTATCTGTATAAATATGGAAATATCTACACCACTATCTCTATACACATGGAAATGTCTACACCGCTATCTGTATAAACATGGAAATATCTACTTGGCTATTTCTATAAATATGGAAATATCTACACCGCCATCTGTAAAAACATGGAAATACCTTCACAGTCATCTGTATAAACATAGAAATATCCACACCACTATCTGTATAAACACGGAAATATCTACACTGCCATCTGTATACACATGAAAATATCTCCACCGCTATCTGTATAAACATGGAAATATCTACACCGCTATCTGTATAAACATGGAAATATCTACACCGCTATTTGTATAGACATGGAAATATCTACACCGCAATCTGTACAAACATGGAAATATCTACACTGCTATCTGTATACACATAGAAATATCTACACCGCTATCTGTATAAATATGGAAATATGTACACCACCATCTGAATTAACATGGAAATATCTACACAGCTATCTGTATAAATATGGAAATATCTACACCGCTACCTCTATAAACATGGAAATATCTACACAGCGATCTGTATAAACATGGATATATCTACACCGAAATCTCTATAAACATGGTAATATCTACACCGCCATCTGTGTAAACTTGGAAATATGTACACAGTCATCTGTATAAACATGGAAATAACTACACCGCTATCTGTATAAACATGGAAATACCTACACCGCTATCCTTATAAACATGGAAATATCTACACCGCTATCTGTATAAATATGGAAATATCCACACCGCTATCCCTATAAACATGGAAATATCAACACAGCTATCTGCATAGACATGGAAATATCTACATCGTTATCTGTACAAACATGGAAATATCTCCATCGCTATCTCTATGAACATGGAAATATCTCCACTGCTATCTCTATAAACTTGGAAATATCTTCACCGTTATCTTTATAACCATGGAAATATCTACTCCACTATCTGTATAAACATGGATATATCTACACTGCCATCTATATAAACATGGTAATAGCCACACCGCTATCTGTATAAACATGGACATATCTACACCACCATCTGAATAAACATACAGATATCTAAACCGCTACCTGTATAACTATGGAAATATCTACACCGCTATCTCTGTAAACATGGAAATATCTACACTGCTACCTGTATAAACATGGACATATCTACACCGCTATCTCTATAAACATGGAAATATCTACACCGCTACCCTCATAAACTTGGAAATACCTACACCACCATCTCTAGAAACATGGAAATATCTCCACCGCTATCTGTATAAACTTGGAAATCTCTCCACCACTCTCTGAATAAACATGGAAATATCTACAACGCTGTCTGTATAAACATGGAAATATCTACACCGCTATCTGTATAAACATGGAAATATCTACAGCACTATCTTTATAAACATGGATATATCTACACAGCTATCTGTATAAACATGGAAATATCTACAGCACTATCTGTATAAACATGGAAATATCTACTCCGCTATCTGTATAAATATGGAAATATCTACACCACTATCTCTATACACATAGAAATATCTAAACCGCTATCTGTATAAACATGGAAATATCTACATGGCCATCTCCATAAACATGGAACTATCTACACCGACATCTGTATAAACATGTAAATACCTACACCACTATCTGAATAAACATGGAAATATCTTCACCACTGTCATTATAAACATGGAAATACCTACACCACCATCTCTATACACATGGAAATATTTACACCGCTATCTCTATAAACATAGAAATATCAACACCGCCATCTCTGTAAACATGGAAATATCTATACCGCCTTCTGAATGAACATGGAAATATCTACACCGCCATCTGTATAAACATGGAAATATCTAAACTGCCATCTGAGGAAAATGGAAATATCAACACCACGATCTGTATAAACATGGAAATAGGAACACCGCTACCTGAATAAACATGGAAATATCTACGCGGCTCTCTGTATAAACATAGAAACATCTACAACACGATCTCTATAAACAAGGAAATATCTCCACCGCTATCTGTATATACATGGAAATATCTACACCGCCATCTGTATAAACATGGAAATATCTACACAGTCATCTCAATAAAAATGGAAATATCTACACCACCATCTCTGTATACATGGAAATATCTACACCGCAATCTCTATAAACATGGAACAATCGACACCGCTATCTGTATAAACATGGAAATAACAACACAGCTATCTGTAAAAACATGGAAAGACCTAAACCACTATCTCTATAAACATGGAATATCTATAATGCTATCTGGGTAAACATGGAAATGTCTACAGAGCTATCTGTGTAAACATGGAAATATCTACAACGCTATCTGAATAAAATGGAAATATCCACACCGCAATCTGTTCAAAGATGGAAATATCTACACCGCTATCTGTGTAAACATGGTAATACCTACACCGCTATCGGTATAAACATGGAAATATCTACACCGCTATCTGTATAAACATGGAAATACCTACATCGATATCTGTATAAACAGGGAAATACCTCCACCGCTATCTGTATGACCATGGAAATACCTACACCGCTACCTGTATAAATATGGAAATGACTACACCGCTATCTCTATAAACATGGAAATACCTACACCACTTGCACTATAAACATGGAAATATCTACACCGAAATCTCTGTAAATATGGAAATATCTACACTGCCATCTGTGTAAACATGAAAATATCTACACCGCCATCTTCAGAAACATGGCTGTATCTACACCGCCATCTATTTCAACATGGAAATATATACTCCGCTCTCTGTATAAACATGGAAATATCTACACCGCTACCTTTATAAACCTGGAAAAATCTACACCGATATTTGTATAAATATGGAAATATGTACACCGCTATCACTGTAAACATGGAAATGTCTACTCCGCTATCTGTATAAACATGAAATATCTACATCGCTATCGATATAAACATGAAAATATCTGCACCGACATCTGTATACACATGGAAATATCTACACAGTCATCTGTATAAACACGGAAATAACTACACCACCATCTGTATGAACATGCAAATATCTACACGGAAATCTGTATAAACATGGAAATATCTAGACAGTCATCTCTATAAACATGGAAATATCTACACCGCTATCTGTAAAAACATGGAAATACCGACAGCGCTCTCTGTATAAACATGGAAATATCTCCACCGCTATCTTTTTAAACATGGAAATATCTGCAACTCTATCTGTGTAAACATCGAAATTTCTACACGGCTATCTGTGTAAACATGGAAATATCTGCACTGCTATCTGTATAAAGATGGAAATATCTACACCACTATCTGAAAAACTTGGAAATATCTACACCGCTCACTGTATAAATCTGGAAATATCTACACCGATATCTGTATAAACATGGAAATATGTACACCGCTATCTTTATAAACAAGGAAATATCTGCACCGCCATCTGTATAAACATGGAAATATCTACACCGCCATTTGTATAAACATGGAAATATCTACACCGCCATCTGTATAAATACGGAAATATCTACACCGCAATCTCTATAAACATGGAAATATCTAAACCACTATCTTAATAAACATGGAAATATCTACAACGTTATCTCTATAAACATGGAAATATCTGCACCACTATATATATATACATGGAAATATCTACACAGCCATCTGTATGAGCATGGAAATATCTTCACCGCTGTCTCTATAAACATGGAAATATCTATACCGCTATCTGTTTAAACAAGGAAATATCTACACCGCTATCTGTATAAACATAGAAATATCTCCACCGCTATCTGTATAAACATGGAAATATCTCCACCGCTATCTGTATAAACATGGAAATACCTACACCTGTATCTGTATCAACATGGAAATACCTAAACCGCTATCTGTATAAACAATGAAATATCTACAACGCTATCTGTGTAAACATGGAAATATCTACACAGCTATCTGTGTAAAGTTGGAAATATGTACACCGCTATCTGTGTAAACATGGAAATATGTACAACGCTATCTGTGTAAACATGGAAATATCTACACCGCCATCTGTATAAACATGGAAATATGTACACCACTCTCTGAATAAAGATGGAAATATCTACACCGCTATCTGTAAAAACATGGAAATATCTACACCACTATCTGTATAAATATGGAAATATTTACAGCGCTATCTCAATAAACATGTAAATATCTACACCGCTATCTCTATAAACATGGAAATATCTACACCACCATCTATATTAACATGGAAATATCTACACAGTCATCTGTATAAACCTGGGAATATCTACACTGTCATCTATATAAACATGGAAATATCTACAGAGAACTCTTTATAAACGTGGAAATATCGGAACAACCATCTGTATAAACATGGAAATATCTACACCGCTATCTGTAAAAACATGGAAATATCTACACCGCTATGTGTATTAACGTGGAAATATCTCCATTGCTATCTGTATAAACATGGACATATCTCCACCACAATCTCTATAAACATGGTAATATCTACACCGCCATCTCTATAAACTTGGAAATATCTACACTGCCATTTGTAGAAAGATATAAATATCTACACCGCCATCTGTATAAACGTGGAAATATCTACACCGCTATCTGTATAAACATGGAAATATCTACACCGCTATCTGTACAAATATGAAATATCAAAACCGCTATCTCTATAAAAATGGAAATATCTACACTGCTATCTGTATAAACATGGAAATATCCTCACTGCTATCTCAATGAACATGGATATATCTACACCGCTATCTCAATGAACATGGAAATATCTGCACCGCCTTCTCTATAAACATGGAAATATCTACACCGCCATCTGTATAAACATGGAAATATCTTCACCACGATCTGTATAAACATGGAAATATCTACACCGCTATCTGTATAAACATGGAAATATCTTCACCACGATCTGTATAAACATGGAAATATCTACAACGCTATCTGTATAAACATGGTAATATCTACACCACCATCTATATAAACATGGAAATATCTACACCGCCATCTGTATAAACATGGAAATATCTACAATGCCATCCGTAGAAAGATGTAAATATCTACACCGCAATCTTTGTAAAGATGGAAATATCTACACCAATATCTGTAAAAACATGGAAATATCTACACCGCTATCTGTATAAACATGGAAATATCTACACCGTGATCTGCATAAACATGGAAATATCTACACCGCGATCTGTATAAACATGGAAATATCTACACCGTGATCTGTATAAATATGGAAATATCTACACAGCTATCTCTATAAACATGGAAATATCTACACCGCCATCTGTATAAACATGGAAATACCTACAAATCATCTGTATAAACATGGAAATATCTACACAGCCATCTGTATAAACATGGAAATATCTACACAGCCATCTGTATATACATGGAAATATCTACACCGCTATCTGTATAAACATGGAAATAACTACACCGCTATGTGTATAAACAAGGAAATATCTACACCGTGATCTGTGTAAACATGGAAATATCTGCACCGCTATTTGTATAAACAAGGAAATATCTACACCTCTATCTGTGTAAACATGGAAAAAACTACACCGCTATTTGTATAAACAAGGAAATATCTACACCGTGATCTGTATAAACATGGAAATATCTACACTGCCATCTCTATCAACATGGAAATATCTACACCCCTATCTGTATAAACATGGAAATATCTACATCGCTATCTCTATAAACATGGAAAAATCAACACCGCTATCTCTATGAATATGGAAATATCTACACCGCCATCTCAATAAACATGGGAATATCTACACAGCGATCAGTATAAACATGGAAATATCTACACCGCTATCTGTAAAAACATGGAAATATCTCCACTGCTATCTCTATAAACATCAAAATATCTACACTGCCATCTGTATAAACATGGAAAAACTTACAAAGTTATCTCTATAAACATGGAAATATCTACACCGCCATCTGTATAAACATGGAAATATCTACAGAGCCATGTGTATATACATGGAAATATCTACACCGCTATCTCTACAAACATGGAAATATCTACACCGCTATGTGTATTAACGTGGAAATATCTCCATTGCTATCTGTATAAACATGGACATATCTCCACCGCAATCTGTATAAACATGAAAATATCTACACCGCTATCTCTATAAACATCGAAATATCTACAATGCCATCAGTACAAACATGGAAATATCTACACAGGTATCTGTGTAAAAATGGAAATATCTACACCGCTATCTGTATAAACATAAAAATATCTACACCGGTATCTGAATAATCATGGACATATCTACACCGCAATCTCTATAAACATGGAAATATCTATCACGCTATGTGTGTAAACATGGAAATATCTACACCGCCATCTCTATAAACATGGAAATATCTACACTGCCATCTCTATAAAGATGGAAATATCTACGCCGCAAGCTGTATAAACATGGAAATACCTACAACGCTAACTGTATAAACATGGAAATACCAACACCGCTATCTGTATAAACATGGAAATATCTACACAACTATCTCTATAAACATGGAAATAACTACACCGCCATCTCTATACACATAGAAATATCTACACCGCTATCTCTATAAACATAGAAATACCTACACGGCCATCTCTATAAACATGGAAATATCTACACTGCCATCTGCATGAACATGGAAATATCTACACCGCTATTTGTATAAACATGGAAATATCTACACTGTCATCTGTATAAACATGGAAATATCTAAACTGCCATCTGTGGAAAGATGGAAATATCTACACCACGATCTGTGTAGATATGAAAATATCTACACCGCTATCTGTGTAAAGATGGAAATAGCTACACGGCAATCTGTGCAAAGATGGAAATATCTACACCGCTATCTCTGTAAACATGGAAATATCTTCACCACTATCTGTATAAACATGGAAATATCTACATCACTATCTGTATAAACATGGATATATCTACACCGTTATCTGTATAAACAAGGAAATATCTGCATCGCTTTCTGTATAAATATTTAAATATTTACACCGCCATTTGTGTGAACATACAAATATCTACAGAGTCATCTGTATACACATGGAAATATCTACACAGCCATCTATATAAACGTCGATATATCTACACAACCATCTGTATAAACAAGGAAATACCTACAGCGCTATCTTTATAAACATGGAAATATCAACACCACAATCTCTACAAACATGGAAATATCTACGCCACCATCTATATAAACATGAAAATATCTACACCGCCATCTCCATAAACATGGAACTATCTACACCGCCATCTGTATAAAGATGGAAATATCAACACCGCTCTCTGTATAAATATGGAAATATCTACACCGCTATCTCTGTAAACTTGGAAATATCTACACCGTGATCTGTATAAACATGGAAATATCTACACCGCCGTCTGTATAAACATGGAAATATCTACACCCCTATCTGTATAAACATGGAAATATCCACACCGCTCTGTCTATAAACATGGAAAAATCAACACCGCTATCTCTATGAACATGGAAATATCTACACCGCCATCTCTATAAACATGGAAATATCTACACCGTGATCTGTATAAACATGGAAATATCTACACCGTGATCTGTATAAACATGGAAATATCTACACGGCTATCTGTATAAACATGGAAATATCTACACTGCTATTTCTATAAACATGGAAATTTCTACAGCGCTATATGTATAAATATGGAAATAACTACACCGCTATCTCTATAAACATGGAAATATCTACATCGCTCTTTGTATAAACATAGAAATAATTACACTGCCATCTCCATAAACTTGGAAATATCTACACCGCCATCTGTATAAACGTGGAAATATCTACACTGCCATCTGTTTAAAGATGTAAATATCTACACTGCGAGCTGTATAAACAAGGAAATATCTACACCGCTATCTCTATAAGCATGGAAATATCTACACCGCTTGCTCTATAAACATGGAAATATATACACCGCCATCCCTGTAAACATGGAAATATCTACAACACCATCTACATAAACAAGAAAATATCAATATCGCCTACTATATAAACATGGAAATATCTACAATGCTATCTCTATAAACATGGAAATATCTACACCGCCATCTGTAAAAGCATGGAAATATCTACAAAGTCATCTGTATAAACATGGAAGAATCTACACTAACATCTGTATAAACTTGGAAATAGCTACACTTCCATCTGTATACACATGGAAATATCTACACAGCCATCTGTATAAACATGGAAATATCTACACCACTATCTCTATAAACATGGAAATACCTGCACCGCTATCTCAATAAACATGGTAATATCTATACTGGTATCTCTATAAACATGGAAATACCAACACCGCTATCTCTATAAACATGGAAGTATCTACACCACTATCTATACCAACATGGAAATAACTACACCGCCATCTCTATAAACATGAAAATATCTACACTGCCATCTCCATAAACATGGAACTATCTACACCACCATCTGTATAAACATGGAAATATCTACACTGCCATCTGTATAAAGATGTAAATATATACTCCGCGAGCTGAATAAACATGGAAATATCTAAACAGATATCTGTATAAACATGGAAATAGCAACACCGCTATCTGTATAAACATGGAAATATGTACTCAGCTATCTGTATAAACATGGAAATACCTAACACGCTATCTCTATAAACAAGGAAATATCTACATCGCCATCTATGTAAACATGGAAATATCTACACCGCCATCTGTATAAACCTGGAAATACCTACACAGTCATCTCTATAAACATGGAAATACCTACACCAGAATCTGTATAATAATGGAAATATCTACACTGCCATAGGTATAAACATGGACATATCTATACAGCCATCTCTATAAACATGGAAATAGCTACACCGCTATCTGTATAAAAATGGAAATAGCCACACCGCTATCTGCATAAACATGGAAATATCTACACCGCTGTCTGTATAATCATGGAAATATCTACACCTCTATATGTATAAATATAGAAATAACTACACCACTATCTCTATAACCATGGAGATATTTAAACCGCTATCTGTATAAACATAGAAAGAACTACACTGCTTTTTGTATAAACCTGGAAATATCTACACCGCCATCTGTGTAAACGTGGAAATATCTTCAAAGTCATTTGTATAAACATGGAAATATCTACACCGTCATCTGTATAAAGATGGAAATACCTACACCGCTGTCAGTACAAACCTGGAAACATCTACGCCACAATCTGTATAAACTTGGAAATACCTACACCGCTATCTGTATAAACATGGAAATATCTACACCGCTATCTGAATAAACATGGAAATACCTACAATTCTATCTGTATAAACATGAAAATATCTACACTACTATCTATATAAACGCGGAAATATCTACATCGCTATCTGTATAAAAATGGAAACATCTCCACCGCTATCTGTATAAACATGGAACTTTCTACACCGCTATCTTTATAAACATGGAAATATCTTCATCGCCATCTGTATAAAGAGGAAAATATCTACACCGCTATCCGTATAATCAAGGAAATAACTACACCGCCATCTACATAAACAAGGAAATAACTACACCGCAATCTGTATAAACATGGAAATATCCACACATCCATCAGTATGAACATGGAAATATCTACACCGCTATCTCTATAAACATGGAAATAGCTACACCGCTATCTGTATAATCATGGAAGTAGCCACACCGCAATCTGTATAATCATGGAAATATCTACACTGCCTTCAGTATAAACATGGAAATATCTACACAGTCATGTTTGTAAACATGGAAACCTCCGCACTTCCATCTGTATAAACATGGAAATATCTACACTTCCATCTGTATATACATGGAAATATCTACACATTCATGTGTATAAACATGGAAACCTCCACACTTCCATCTGTATAAACATGGGAATATCTACACAGCCATCTGTATAAACATGGAATTAACTACACCGCTATCTGTATAAACATGGAAATACCTATACCGCTATCTGTATAAACATGGAAATATCTATACCGCCATCTGAATATACATGGAAATATTTCCACCACTATCTGTATAAACATGGAAATATCTACACCTCTATCTGTATAAACATGGATATATCTACACAGCCATCAGTATAAACATGGAAATATCTACACCGCCATCTGTATAAACATGGAAATAGCTACACAGTCATCTGTATAAACATGGGAATATCTACCCCACCATCTGTACAAACATGGAAATATCTACACTGCCATGTGTATAAACATGGAATTATCTACTCAGCCATCTCTATAAGTATGGAAACAACCACACCGTTATCTGTATAAACATTGAAATAGCCATAGCGCTATCTCTATAAACATGGAAATATCTTCACCGCCAGCTGTACAAACATGGAAATATCAGCACCGCCATCTGTATAATCATGGAAATATCCACACTGCCGTCTGCATAAACATGGAAATATCTACACGGCCATCTGTAAAAACATGGAAATATGTACACAGTCATCTGTATAAACATGGAAATATCCACACCTCCATCAGAATGAACATGGAAATATCTACACCGCTATCTCTATAAACCTGGAAATAGCTAAACCGGTATCTGTATAATCATGGAAATATCCACAGCGCTATGTGTATAAACACGGAAATAACTACACCGCCATCTCTATAAACATGGAAATATCTACACATTCATGTGTATAAACATGGAAACATCCACACCTCCATCTCTATAAACATGGAAATACCTACAGTGACATCTGTATACACATGGAAATATCTACAGTGCCATTTGTATACACATGGAAATAACTACACAGCCATCTGTATAAACATGGAAATATCTACACCGCTATCTCTATAAACATGGAAATACCTACACCGCTAATTGTATAAACATGGAAACATCTACACCGCCATTTGCATAAACATGTAAATATCTCCAACGCTATCGGTATAAACATGGGAATATCTATAGCGCTATCTGTATATACATGGAAATACATACACTGCTATCTGTATAAACATGGAAATTTGTACACTGCCATCTGTATAAACATGGAAATAACTACACAGTCATCTGTATAAACATGGAAATATCTACCCCACTATCTGCATAAACATGGAAATGTCTACAACGCCATCTGTATAAACATGGAAACATGTACACAGGCATCTCTATAAATATGGAAATAGCTACACCGTTATCTGTGTAAATGTGGAAATATCTACACCGCAATCTCTATAAACATGGAAATATCTACACTGCCATCTTTATGAACATGCAAATATCCTCATAGTCATCTGTATAAACATGGAAATATCTACACCACCATCTCTATAAACATGGAAAAATCTACACTGCCATCTGTATACACATGGAAATATCTTCAAAGCCGTCTGTATAAACATGGAAGTATCTACACCGCTATCTCTACAAACATGGAAATATCTACATCGCTATCTGTATAAACATGGAAACGTATACATCGCTATCTGTATAAATATGGAAATATCTACACCGCTATCTCTTTAAACTTGGAAATATCTTCACCGCTATCTCTATTAACTTCGAAACATCTACGCCACTATCTGTATAAACATTGAAATAACTACACCGCTATCTTTATGAATATGGAAATATCTACAACGCTATCTGTGTAAACATGGAAATAACTACACCGCTATCTATATAAATATGGGAATATTTACACCGCTATCTCTATAAACATGGAAATATCTACACCGCTCTCTCTATAAAAATGGAAATACCTACACTGCTATCTGTATAAGCATGGAAATATCTACAACACTAATTGTGTAATCATGGAAATATCTACACACCTATCTTTGTAAACTTGGAAATATCTACACCGCCGTCTGTGTAAACATGGAAATATCTACAACACTATCTGTATAAATTTGGAAATATCTACACCGCTATCTCTACAAACTTGGAAATACCTACACCGCTATCTGTATTAACATGGAAATATCTACACCGCTATCTCTATAAACATGGAAATATCTGCACTGCCATCTGAATAAACATGCAAATATCCTCACAGTCATCTGTATAAACATGGAAATATCTACATCAGCATCTGTATAAACATGAAAATATCTACACTGCCATCTGTATACACTTGGAAATATCTACACAGCCATCTATATAAACATGGAAATATCTACACCGCTTTCTCTATAAACATGGAAATATCTACACCGCTATCTGTATAAACATGGAAATGTCTACATCGCTATCTGCATAAACATGGAAATATCTCCACTGCTGTCTGTATAAACATGCAAATATCGACACCGCTATCTGTATAAACATGGAAATATCTACACCGCTATCTGTATAAACATGCAAAATTTACAACAGTATCTCTGTAAACATGTAAATATCTACACAGCTATCTGTGTAAACTTGGAAATAACTACACCGCTATCTGTATAAACATGGAAATATCTACAACAGGATCTGTATAAAGATGGAATATCTAAACCGCTATCTGTATAAATATGGAAATATCTACACCACTATCTCTACAAACATGGAAATATCTACACCACCATCTCTATAAACGTGGAAATATATACACTGCCATCGGTATACATATGGAAATATCTACACAGCCATCTGTATTATCATGGAAATAACTACACTGCTATCTCTATAAACATGGAAATAACTACACAGGTATCTCAAAAAACAAGGAAATATCTACTCCGCAATCTCAATAAACATGGAAATATCTACACCGCCATCTCTTTGAACATGAAAATATCTACACCGCCATCTCAATAATCATGGAACTAACTACACCACCATGTGTATAAAAGTGGAAATATCAACACCGCTTTCTGTATAAACATGGAAACAGCTACACTGCCATCTGTATAAAGATGGAAATATCTATACCGTGAGCGGTATAAACATGGAAATATCTACACTGCTGTCTGTATAAACATGGGAATATCTAAACCACTATCTCTATAAACATGGAAATACCTACACCGCCATCTCTATAAACATTGAAATATCTACACCGATATCTGCATAAGCATGGACATATCTACACTGCTATCTGTATAAACATGGAAATATCTACACCTCTATCTGTATAAATATGGAAATATCTACACCGCTATCTCTATAAACATGGAAATGTCTACAACGCTATCGGTATAAACATGGAAATATCTAAACCGATACCTCTATAAACATGAAAATATCTACACCAACATCTCTATAAACATGGAAATATCTACACCGCCTTCTGCATAAACATGGAAATAGCTACACTGCCATCTGTATAAACATGGAAATATCTACACAGCCATGATTATGAACATGGAAATATCTACACCTCTAACTGTATAAAAATGGAAATACCTACACCGCTATCTGTATAAACATGGAAGCATCTACACCACTATCCCCATAAACATGGAAATATCAACACAGCTATCCATATAAACATGGAAATATCTACACCGCTACCTGTATAAACATGGAAATATCTGCACCGCTATCACTATAAAGATGGAAATACCTACATCGCTATCTCTATAACATGGAAAAATCTACACCGCTGTCTGTATAAACATGGAAATATCTACACCGCTATCTGTGTAAACATGGAAATATATACACCGCTATCTCTATAAAGATGGAAATATCTACACCACTATCTGTATAATCGTGGAAATATCTACACCGCTATCTGTATAAACGTGGAAATATCTACACCGCTATCTGAATAAACGTGGAAATATCTACACCGCTATCTGTATAAACATGGAAATATTTTCAACGCTATCTGTGCAAACGTGGAAATATCTACACAGCTATCTGTGTAAACTTGGAAATATCTACACCGCTATCTGTGTAAAGATGGAAATACCTAAACCGCAATCTGTGCAAAGATGGAAATATCTACAACGCTATCTCGGTAAACATGGAAATATCTACATTGCTATCTGTATAAACATGGAAATATCTACACCGCTATATCTATAAACATGGAAATATCTACACCGCTATCTCTATTATCATGGAAATATCTATACCGACTTCTGTATGAACATGCAAATATCTACACAGTCATCTGTATAAACATGTAAATATCTACACCACCATCTCAATAAACATGGAAATATCTAGACAGCCATATCTATACACATGGAAATATCTACACAGCCATCTGTATAAACATGGAAATATCTACAACTCTATCTCTGTAAACATGGAAATACCTACACCGCTATCTGTAGAAACATGGAAATATCTACACTGCCATCTGTATACACTAGGAAATATCTACAAAGCCATCCCTATAAACATGGAAATATCTACACCGCTATCTCTATAAACATGGAAATACCTACACTGCTATCTGTATGAACATGGAAATATATACATCGCTATCTCTGCAAACAAGGAAATATCTTCACCGCCATCTCCATAAACATGAAAATATCTACACTGCCATCTCTATAAACATGGAAGTATCTACACAGCCATCTTTATAAACATGGAAATATCTACACTGCCATCTGTATAAACTTGGAAATATCTACACTGCCATCTGTATTAAGATGGAAATATCTACTTCACCATCTGTATAAATATGGAAATATCTACACCGCCGTCTGTATAAACATGTAAATATCTACACAGCTCTCTGTATAAACATGGAAATATCTACACTGCTATCTGTGTAAAGATGGAAATATTTCAACCACAATCTGTGCAAAGATGCAAATATCTACACCAATATCTCTGTAAACATGGAAATATCTACACTGCTATCTGTATAAATATGGAAATATTTACACCACTATCTCTAAAAACATGGAAATATCTACAGCGCTATCTCTATAAAGATGGAAATATCTACAGCGCTCTCTCTATAAACATGAAAATATCTACACTGCTATCTGTATAAACATGGAAATATCCACACAGTCATCTTTATATACATGGAAATATCTACACCGCTATCTGTATAAACATGGAAATATCTACACCGCTATCTCTATAAACATGGAAATATCTGCACCGCCATCTGTATAAACATGGAAATAGATAAACAGTCATCTGTATAAACATGGTAATAACTACATCACCATCTGTATAAACATGAAAATATCTACACTGCCATCTGTATAAACATGGAAATATCTACAAAGCCGTCTGTATAAACATGGAAATATCTACACCGCTATCTGAATAAACATGGGAATAACTACATCGCTATCTGTATAAACATGGAAATATCTACACCACTATCTTTATAAACATGGAAATATCTACACCGCTATCTGTATAAACATTGAAATATCTCAACCACTATCTCTGTAAACTTGGAAATATCTACACTGCCATCTGTATAAAGATGGAAATATCTACAACGCGATCTGTATAAACATGGAAATATCTACACTGCCACCTGTATAAACATGGAAATATCTACACAACTATCTGTGTAAACATGGAAATATCTACAAAAACATCTGTATAAACATGGAAATATCTACACTGCTATCTGTATAAACATGGAAATATCTACACCGCTATCTCTATAAACATGGAAATAGCTAGACAGTCATCTGTATAAACATGGAAATATCTACACTGCCATGTGTATAAACATGGAAACATCTACACAGCCATCTGTATAAACATGGAAATATCTACACCGCTATCTGTGTAAAGATGGAAATATCTACACCGCAATCTGTGCAAAGATGGAAATATCTACACCGCAATCTGTGCAAAGATGGAAATAAATACTCCGCTATCACTGTAAACATGGAAATATCTACACTGCTATCTGTATAAACATGGACATATCTACAACACTATCTGTATAAATATGGAAATATCTACACTGTTATCTCTATAAAAATGGAAATATCTACACCACTATCTCTATAAACATGGAAATATATACACCGCTATCTCTATGAACATGGAAATATCTATAGTGCCATCTGTATAAACATGCATATATCTACACAGTCATCTGTATAAACATGGAAATATCTACACTACCATCTCTATATACATGGAAATATGTATAGCACTCACTGTATAAAGATGCAAATATCTACACCGCTATCTGTATAAACATGGAAATATCTACATCGCTATCTGTATAAATATGGAAATATTTACACCACTATCTCTATAAACATGGAAATATGTACACCGCTATTTCTATAAACAGGGAAATATCTACACCAACATCTGTATAAACATGGAAATATCTACACAGTCATCTTCATAAACATGGAAATATCTACACTGCCATCTGTATATACATGGAAATACCTACTCAGCCCTCTTTATAAACGTGGAATCATCTGCACAGCAATCTGTATAAACATGTAAATATCTACACCGCTATCTGTATAAACAGGGAAATATCTACTCCGCTGTCATTATAAACATGGAAATATATACACCGCTCAGTGTATAAACATGAAAATATTTCCACTGCTATCTCTACCAACAGAGAAATAACTTCACCGCTATCTGTATAAACATGGAAATACCTACACTGCCATCTGTATTAACATGGAAATATCCACACCACCATCTGTATAAAAGTGGAAATATATACATCGCGAGCTCTATAAACATGGAAATATTTACACCGCTATCTGTTTAAACATGGAAATACCAACACCGCTATCTCTATAAACGTGGAAATATCTACACCGCTATCTGTATAAACATGGAAACATCTACACCGCGATCTGTATGAAAATGGAAATATCTGCACCTCCATCACTATAAACATGAAAATATCTACACTGCCATCTCCATAAACATGGGACTATCTACAAAGCCATCTGTATAAACATGGAAATATCTACACTGCCATCTGTATAAAGATGTAAATATCTACAACGAGAGCTGTATAAACATGGAAAGATTTATACCGGTATCAGTATAAACATGGAAATACCAACACCGCTATCTGTATATACTTGGAAATATCTACACCGCTATCTGTATAAACATGGAAATATCTAGAAAGCTATCTCTATAAACATGGAAATACCTAAACCACTATCTCTATAGACATGGAAATATCTACACCGCTGTCTCTATAAACTTGGAAATATATACACAGCCATCTCTACAAACATGGAAATGTCTACAACGCCATCTAAATAAACAAGGAAATATCTACACTGCCATCTATATAAACATGGAAATATCTACACCGCCATCTGTATAAACATGGAAATATCTACACTGCCATCTGTAGAAAGTTGGAGTTATCTACACTGCGATCTGTATAAACGTGGAAATATCTACACCATGATCTGTATAAACATGGAAATATCTACACCCATATCTGTAAACATGGAAATATCTACACCGCTATCTGTGCAAAGGTGGAAATATCTACACCGCTATCTCTGAAAACATGGAAATACCTACACCGCTATCTGTATACACATGGAAATATCTACACCGCTATCTCTATAAACATGGAAATATCTACACTGCTATCTCTATAAACATGGAAATATCTACACCGTTATCTGCATAAACATGGAAATATATACAGCGCTATCTGTATAATCATGGAAATTTCTACACCACGATCTGTATGAACATGGAAAGATCTACAGCACTATCTGTATAAACATGTAAATATCTACACTGCAATCTGTATAAACATGGAAATATCTACACCGCTATCTCCATTAACATGGAAATATCTACACCGCCATCTGTATAAACATGGAAACAACTACAGAGATATCTCTATAAACATGGAAATATATACACCGCCATCTCAACTAACGTGGAAATATCTACAGCGCCATCTACATAAACAAGGAAATATCTACACTGCCATCTATATAAACATGGAAATATCTACACCGCTATTTGTATAAACATGGAAATATCTACAGTGCCGTCTGTAAAAAATGGAAATATCTACACAGTCATCTGTATAAACATGGAAATATCTACACCGCCATCTCTATAAACATGGAGATACCTTCCCCGCCATATACATAAACAAGGAAATATCTACACCGCCATCTATATAATCATGGAAATCTCTACACCTCCAACTGTATAAACATGCAAATGTCTACACTGCCATCTGTAGAGAGAAATATCTGCAACGCGATCTGTATAAACATGGAAATATCTACATCGCTATCTGAATAAACATGGAAATATCTACAATGCTATTTGTGTAAACGTGGAAATATGTACACCATGATCTGTATAAACATGGAAATATCTACACCACTTTCTGTATAAATATGGAAATATGTACACTGCTATCTGTATGAACATGGAAATATCTACACCGCTTTCTGTATAAACATGGAAATATCTACACCACTATCTCTATAAACATGGAAATATCTACACCACTATGTGTGTAAACATGGATATATCTCCACGGCTATCTGTATAAACATGGAAATACTTACACCGCTATCAGTATAAACATGGAAATACCTACACCGCTATCTGTATAAACATGGAAATATCTACACTGCCATCTGTATAAAGATGGAAATATCTATACCGCGAGCTGCATAAAGATAGAAATATCTACACCGCTATCTGTATGAACATGGAAATACCAACACAGCTATCTGTGTAAACATGGAAATACCTACACCACTATCGGTATAAACATGGATATATCTACAACCCTATCTCTATAAACATGGAAATACCTACACCGCCATCTCTGTAGACATGGAAATATCTACACCGCTATCTGCATAAACATGGAAATGTCTACCCCGCTATCTGTATAAACAAGGAATTAACTATACCTCTATCTATATAAATATGGAAATATCTACATCGCTATCTGTATAAACATGGAAATTCCTACAACGCTATGTGTATAAAATGGAAATATCTACACCTCTATCTCTATAAACATGGAAATATCAACACCGCTATCTCTATAAACATGGAAATATCTACACAGTCATCTGTATAAACATGGAAATATCTACACCACAATCTGTATAAACATGGCAATATCTATACTGCCATCTGTATAAACATGGAAGTACCTAAACCGCTGTCTGTATAAATATGGAAACTTCTACACCACTATCCCTATAACCATGGAAATATCAACAACGCTATCCAAATAAACTTGGAAATATCTACACCGCTACCTGCGTCAACATGGAAATATCTACACCACTATCACTATAAACATGGAAATAACTAAACCGCCATGACTATAAACATGGAAATACCTACACCGCCATCTCTATAAACATGGAAACATCTATACCACCATGTCTATAAACTTGGAAATATCTGCACCGCCATCGGCACAACCATGGAAATATCTACCCCGCCGTCTGCCTGAACATGGAAAAATCTACACCGACATCTGTATAAACATGGAAATATCTGCAACGCTATCTGTGTAAACATGGAAATATCTACACCGCGGTCTGTATAAACATGGAAATAGCTAAACCGCTATCTGTATAAACATGGAAATATCTACACTGCTATCTCTATAAACCTGGAAATATCTACACCGTGATCTGTATAAACATGGAAATATTTACACTGCTATCTCTATAAACATGGAAATATCTACACCGTTATCTGTATAAATATGGAAATATCTACAACGCTGTCTCTATAAACATGGAAATATCTACACCGCCATCTGTATAAACATGGAAATATCTACACTGCTATCTCTATAAACATGGAAATATCTACAATGCCATCTGTAAAAACATGGAAATACCTATACAGTCATCTGTATAAACATGGAAATATCTACGCCACCATCTATATAAACATGGAAATATCTACAATGCCATCTGTATACACATGGAAATACCTACACGGCAATCTGTGTATAGATGGAAACATCAACACCGCCATCTGTACAAACATGGGAATATCTACACCGCTATCTGTATATACATGGAGATATCTAAACTGCAGTCTTTAGAAACATGGAAATTTCTACACCGGTATCTGTATAAACATGGAAATATCTACACCACGATCTGTATAAACATGGAAATATTTACACCGCTATGTGTATAAACATGGAAATATCTACACCGCTATCTCTATAAACATGGAAATATCTACAAAGCCATCTGTATAAACATGAAAATACCTACACAGTCATGTGTAGGAACATGGAAAAATCTACACTGCCATTTGTATAAACATGGAAATATCTACAGAGCCCTGTGTATAAATATGGAAATATCTGCATAGGCATCTGTATAAACATGGAAATATCTGCACCGCTATCTGTATAAACATGGAAATACCTACACCGCTGTCTCTATAAACATGGAAATATGTACACCGCTATGTGTATAAACATGGAAATATCTCCACTGCTGTCTGTATAAAGATGGAAATATCTACACTGCGATCTGTATAAACATGGAAATATCTACACCGCTATATGTATAAACATGGAAATATCTACACCGCCTTCTACATATCCATGGAAATATCTGTGCCGCCTTCTGTATAAACATGGAAATATCTACACGGTCATCTGTTTATAGATGGAAATATCAACACCGCCATCTATACAAACATGGAAATATCTGCACCGCTATCTGCATAAACATGGAAATATCTACACCGCGGTCTGTATAAACATGGAAATAGCTAAACCGCTATCTGTATAAACATGGAAATATCTACACTGCTATCTCTATAAACATGGAAATATATACAAGGCCATCTGTAAAAACATGGAAATACCTATACAGTCATCTGTATAAACATGGAAATATCTACACCACCATCTGTATAAACATGGAAATATCTACAATGTCATCTGCATACACATGGAAATGCCTACACGGCAATCTGTGTATTGATGGAAACATCAAAACCGCCATCTGTACAAACATGGAAATATCTACACCGCTATCTGTATAAACATGGAGATATCTACACTGCGGTCTGTATAAACATGGAAATTTCTACAACGGTATCTGTATAAACATGGAAATATCTACACCACGATCTGTATAAACATGGAAATATTTACACCGCTATCTGTATAAACATGGAAATATCTACACCGCTATCTCTATAAACATGGAAATATCTACAAAGCCATCTGCATAAACATGGAAATACCTACCCAGTCATGTGTAGGAACATGGAAAAATCTGCACTGCCATCTGTATAAACATGGAAATATCTACAGAGCCCTCTGTATAAATATGGAAATATCTGCATAGGCATCTGTATAAACATGGAAATATCTGCACCGCTATCTGTATAAACATGGAAATACCTACACCGCTGTCTCTATAAACATGGAAATATGTACAACGCTATGAGTATAAACATGGAAATATCTCCAATACTGTCTGTATAAACATGGAAATATCTACACAGCCATCTGTATAAACATGGAAATATCTACACAGCCATCTGTATATACATGGAAATATCTACACCGCTATCTGTATAAACATGGAAATTTCTACACCGCCTTCTACATATCCATGGAAATATCTGCGCCGCCTTCAGTATAAACATGGAAATATCTACACGGTAATCTGTGTATAGATGGAAATATCAACACCGCCATCTGTACAAACATGGAAATATCTGCACCGCTATCTATATAAACATGGAAATATCTACACCGCGGTCTGTATAAACATGGAAATAGCTAAACCGCTATCTGTATAAACATGGAAATATCCACACTGCTATCTCTATAAACCTGGAAATATCTACACCGAGATCTGTATAAACATGGAAATATTTACACTGCTATCTGTATAAAGATGGAATTATCTACACCGTTATCTGTATAAATATGGAAATATCTACACTGCTATCTCTATAAACATGGAAATATCTACAACGCTATCTGTATAAACATGGAAATGTCTACACCGCCTTCTACATATCCATGGAAATAACTGCGCCGCCTTCTGTATAAACATGGAATTATCTACACGGTCATCTGTTTATAGATGGAAATATCAACACCGCCATCTGTACAAACATGGAAATATCTGCACCGCTATCAGTATAAACATGGAAATAGCTACACCGTGGTCTGTATATTCATGGAAATATCTAAACTGCTATCTGTATAAACATGGAAATATCTACACTGCTATCTCTATAAACCTGGAAATATCTACACCGTGATCTGTATAAACATGGAAATATTTACACTGCTATCTGTATAAACATGGAAATATCTACACCGCCATCTGTGTAAACATGGAAATATCTACACTGCTATCTCTATAAACATGGAAATATCTACAATGCCATCTGTAAAAACATGGAAATACCTATAAAGTCATCTGTATAAACATGGAAGTATCTAAACCACCATCTGTATAAACATGGAAATATCTACAATGCCATCTGTATACACATGGAAATACCTACACGGCAATCTGTGTATAGATGGAAACACCAACACCGCCATCTGTACAAACATGGAAATATCTACACCGCTATCTGTATAAACATGGAGATATCTACACTGCGGTCTGCATAAACATGGAAAATTCTACACCGGTATCTGTATAAACATGGAAATATCTACACCACGATCTGTATAAACATGGAAATATCTACAGCACGATCTGTATAAACATGGAAATATTTACACCGCTATCTGTATAAACATGGAAATATCTACACCGCTATCTCTGTAAACATGGAAATATCTACAAAGCCATCTGTATAAACATGGAAATATGTACACAGTCATGTGTAGGAACATGGAAAAATCTACACTGCCATCTGTATAAACATGGAAATATCTACAGAGCCCTCCGTATAAATATGGAAATATCTGCATAGGCATCTGTATAAACATGGAAATATCTGCAACGCTATCTGTAAAAACATGGAAATACCTACAACGCTGTCTCTATAAACATGGAAATATGTACATCGCTATGTGTATAAACATGGAAATATCTCCACTGCTGTCTGTATAAACGTGGAAATATCTACACCGCGATCTGTATAAATATGGAAATATCTACGCCGCTATCTGTATAAACATGGAAATATCTCCACTGCTGTCTGTATAAACATGGAAATATCTACACCGTGATCTGTGCAAACATGGAAATATCTGCACCTCTATCTGTATAAACATGGAAATATCTACACAGCCATCTGTATAACCATGGAAATATCTACACAGCCATATGTATATACATGGAAATATCTACACCGCTATCTGTATAAACATGGAAATATCTACACCGCCTTCTACATATCCATGGAAATATCTGCGCCGCCTTCTGTATAAACATGGAAATTTCTTCACGGTAATCTGTGTAAAGATGGAAATATCAACACCGCCATCTGTACAAACATGGAAATATCTGCACCACGGTCTGTATTAACATGGAAATAACTAAACCGCTATCTGTATAAACATGGAAATATCTACACTGCTATCTCTATAAACCTGGAAATATCTACACCGTGATCTGTATAAACATGGAAATATTTACACTGCTATCTGTATAAACATGGAAATATATACACCGTTATCTGTATAAATATGGAAATGTCTACACCGCTATCTCTATAAACATGGAAATATCTACACCGCCATCTGTATAAACATGGAAATATCTACACTGCGGTCTGTATAAACATGGAAATTTCTACAACAGTATCTGTATAAACATGGAAATATCTACACCACGATCTGTATAAACATGGAAATATTTACACCGCTATCTGTATAAACATGGAAATATCTACACCGCTATCTCTATAAACATGGAAATATCTACAAAGCCATCTGTATAAACATGGAAATACCTACACAGTCATGTGTAGGAACATGGAAAAATCTACACTGCCATCTGTGTAATCATGGAAATATCTACAGAGCCCTCTGTATAAATGTGGAAATATCTGCATAGGCATCTGTATAAACATGGAAATATCTGCACAGCTATCTGTATAAACATGGAAATACCTACAACGCTGTCTCTATAAACATGGAAATACCTACAACGCTGTCTCTATAAACATGGAAATATGTACAACGCTATGAGGATAAACATGGAAATATCTCCACTGCTGTCTGTATAAACATGGAAGTATCTACACCGTGATCTGGATAAACATGGAAATATCTACGCCGCTATCTTTATAAACATGGAAATATCTACACAGCTATCTCTATAAACATGGAAATACCTACACCGCCATCTGTATAAACATGGAAATACCTACAAAGTCATCTGTATAAACATGGACATATCTACAGCACCATCTGCATGAACATGGAAATATCTACAATGCCATCTTTATACACATGGAAATACCTACACGGAAATCTGTGTATAGATGGAAACACCAACACCGCCATCTGTACAAACACGGAGATATCTACACCGCTATCTGTATAAACATGGAAATATCTACACCGCCTTCTACATATCCATGGAAATATCTGCGCGCCTTCTGTATAAACTTGGAAATATCTACACGGTCATCTGTGTGTAGATGGAAATATCAACACCGCCATCTGTACAAACATGGAAATATCTGCACCGCTATCTGTATAAACATGGAAATATCTACACCGCCGTCTGTATAAACTTGGAAATACCTACACCGCCATCTGTATAAACATGGAAATACCTACAAAGTCATGTGTATAAACATGGAAATATCTACACAGCCATCTGTATAAACATGGAAATAACTACACAGCCATCTGTATATACATGGAAATATCTACACCGCTATCTGTATAAACATGGAAATATCTAGACTGCCTTCTACATATCCATGGAAATATCTGCGCCGCCTTCTGTATAAACATGGAAATATCTACACGGTCATCTGTGTATAGATGGAAATATCAACACCGCCATCTGTACAATCATGGAAATATCTGCAGCGCTATCTGTATAAACATGGAAATATCTACACCGCGGTCTGTATAAACATGGAAATAGCTAAACCGCTATCTGTATAAACATGGAAATATCTACACTGCTATCTCTATAAACCTGCAAATATCTACACCGTGATCTGTATAAACATGGAAATATTTACACTGCTATCTCTATGAACATGCAAATATCTACACTGTTATCGGTATAAATATGGAAATATCTACACCGCTATCTCTATAAACATGGAAATATCTACACCGCCATCTGTATAAACATGGAAATATCTACACTGCTATCTCTATAAACATGGAAATATCTACAATGCCATCTGTAAAAACATGGAAATAAAGATACAGTCATCTGCATAAACATGGAAATATCTACACCACCATCTGTAAACATGGAAATATCTACAATGCCATCTGTATACACATGGAAATACCTACACGGCAATCTGTGTATAGATGGAAACTTCAACACCGCCATCTGTACAAACATGGAAATATCTACACCGCTATCTGTATAAACATGGACATATCTACACTGCGGTCTGTATAAACATGGAAATTTCTACACCGGTATCTGTATAAACATGGAAATATCTACACCACGATCTGTATAAACATGGAAATATTTACACCGCTATCTGTATAAACATGGAAATATCTACACCGCTATCTCTATAAACATGGAAATAACTACAAAGCCATCTGTATAAACATGGAAATACCTACACAGTCATGTGTAGGAACATGGAAAAATCTACTCTGCCATCTGTATAAACATGGAAATATCTACAGAGCCCTCTTTATAAATATGGAAATATCTGCATAGGCATCTGTATAAACATGGAAATATCTGCACCGCTATCTGTATAAACATGGAATTACCTACACCGCTGTCTCTATAAACATGGAAATATGTTCACCGCTATGTGTATAAACATGGAAATATCTCCACTGCTGTCTGTATAAACATGGAAATATCTACACCGCGATCTGTATAAACATGGAAGTATCTACACCACTATCTGTATAAACATGGAAATATCTACACAGCTATCTCTATAAACATGGAAATACCTACACCGCCATCTGTATAAACATGCAAATACCTACAAAGTCATCTGTATAAACATGGAAATATCTACACAGCCATCTGTATAAACATGGAAATATCTACACAGCCATCTGTATATACATGGAAATATCTACACCGCTATCTGTATAAACATGGAAATATCTACACCGCCTTCTACATATCCATGGAAATATCTGCGCCGCCTTCTGTACAAACATGGAAATATCTACACAGTCATCTGTGTAGAGATGGAAATATCAACACCGCCATCTGTACAAACATGGAAATATGTGCACCGCTATCTGTAAAAACATGGTAATATCTACACCACGGTCTGTATAAACATGGAAATAGCTAAACAGCTATCTGTATAAACATGGAAATAATTACACTGCTATCTCTATAAACCTGGAAATATCTACACCGTGATGTGTATAAACATGGAAATATTTACACTGCTATCTTTATAAACATGGAAATATCTACACAGTTATCTGTATAAATATGGAAATATCTACACCGCTATCTCTATAAACATGGAAATATCTACACCGCCATCTGAATAAACATGGAAATATCTACACTGCTATCTCTATAAACATGGAAATATCTACAATGCCATCTGTAAAAACATGGAAATACCTATACAGTCATCTGTATAAACATGGAAATATCTACACCACCATCTGTATAAACATGGAAATAACTACAATGCCCTCTGTATACACCTGGAAATACCTACACGGCAATCTGTGTATAGATGGAAACATCAACACCGCCATCTGTAAAAACATGGAAATATCTATACCGCTATCTGTATAAACATGGAGATATCTGCACTGCGGTCTGTATAAACATGGAAATATCTACACTGCGGTCTGTATAAACATGGAAATTTCTACACCGGTATCTGTATAAACATGGAAATATCTACACCACGATCTGTATAAACATGGAAATATTTACACCGCTATCTGTATAAACATGGAAATATCTACACCGCTATCTCTGTAAACATGGAAATATCTACAAAGCCATCTGTATAAACATGGAAATATGTACACAGTCATGTGTAGGAACATGGAAAAATCTACACTGCCATCTGTATAAACATGGAAATATCTACAGAGCCCTCCGTATAAATATGGAAATATCTGCATAGGCATCTGTATAAACATGGAAATATCTGCACCGCTATCGGTATAAACATGGAAATACCTACAACGCTGTCTCTATAAACATGGAAATATGTACACCGCTATGTGTATAAACATGGAAATATCTCCACTGCTGTCTGTATAAACATGGAAATATCTACACCGTGATCTGTATAAACATGGAAATATCTACGCCGCTATCTGTATAAACATGGAAATATCTACACAGCTATCTCTATAAACATGGAAATACCTACACCGCCATCTGTATAAACATGGAAATACCTAGAAAGTCATCTGTATAAACACGGAAATATCTACACAGCCATCTGTATAAACATGGAAATATCTACACAGCCATCATCTGTATAAACATGGAAATATCTACACCGCCTTCTACATATCCATGGAAATATCTGCGCTGCCTTCTGTATTTACATGGAAATATCTACACGTTCATCTGTGTATAGATGGAAATATCAACACCGCCATCTGTACAAACATGGAAATATCTGCACCGCGGTCTGTATAAACATTGAAATAGCTAAACCGCTATCTGTATAAACATGGAAATATCTACACCGCCTTCTACATATCCATGGAAATATCTGCGCCGCCTTCTGTATAAACATGGAAATATCTTCACGGTCATCTGTGTAAAGATGGAAATATCAACACCGCCGTCTGTACAAACATGGAAATATCTGCACCGCTATCTGTATAAACATGGAAATATCTAAACCGCGGTCTGTATAAACATGGAAATAGCTAAACCGCTATCGGTATAAACATGGAAATATCTACACTGCTATCTCTATAAACCTGGAAATATCTACACCGTGATCTGTATAAACATGGAAATATTTACACTGATATCTGTATAAACATGGAAATATCTACACCGTTATCTGTATAAATATGGAAATATCTACACCACTATCTCTATAAACATGGAAATATCTACACCGCCATCTGTATAAACATGGAAATATCTACACTGCTATCTCTATAAACATGGAAATATCTACAATGCCATCTGTATAAACATGGAAATATCTGCACCGCTATCTCTATAAACATGGAAATATCTACAAAGCCATCTGTATAAACATGGAAATATCTGCACCGCTATCTCTATAAACATGGAAATATCTACAAAGCCATCTGTATAACCATGGAAATACCTATACAGTCATGTGTAGGAAAATGGAAATATCTACACTGCCATCTGTATAAACATGGAAATTTCTACACAGTCATCTGTATAAACATGTAAATATCTACACCACGATCTCTATAAACATGGAAATATCTTCACCAAGATCTGTATAAACATGGAAATATCTACACCGCTCTCTGTATAAACATGGTAATATCTACACCACGATCTATATAAACATGGCAATATATACACCGCCATCTGTATAAACATGGAAATATCTACAATGCCCTCTGTAGAAAGATGGAAATATCTACACCACAATCTGTGTAAACATGGAAATATCTACACCAATATCTGTAAAAACATGGAAATATCTACACCGCTATCTGTATAAACATGGAAATATCTACACGGTCATCTGTGTATAGATGGAAATATCAACACCGCCATCTGTACAAACATGGAAATATCTGCACCGCGGTCTGTATAAACATGGAAATATCTACACCGCTATCTGTATAAACATGGAAATATCTACACCACTATCTCTATAAATTTGGAAATATCTACAGCGCGATCTGTATAAACATGGACATATTTACACCGCTATCTGTATAAACATATAAATTTCTACGCCGTTATCTGTATAAATATGGAAATGACTACACCGCTATCTCTATAAACATGGAAATATCTACACCGCCATCTGTATAAACATGGAAATACCTATACAGTCATCTGTGTAAACATGGAAATATCTACACCACCATCTGCATAAACATGGAAATATCTACAATGCCATCTGTATACACATGGAAATACCTACACGGCAATCTTTGTATAGATGGAAACATCAACACCGCCATCTGTACAAACATGAAAATATCTACACTGCTATCTCTACAAACATGGAATTACCTACACTGCGGTCTTTATAAACATCGAAATATATACACCGGTATCTGGATAAACATGGAAATATCTACACCACGATCTGTATAAACATGAAATATATACAGGGCTATCTGTATAAACATGGAAATATCTGCACCGCTATCTCTATAAGCATGGAAATATCTACAAAGCCATCTGTATAAAGATGGAAATACGTACACAGTCATGTTTAGGAACATGGAAATATCTACACTGCCATCTGTATAAACATAGAAATATCTACACAGCCCTCTGTATAAATATGGAAATATCTGCATATGCATCTGTGTAAACATGGAAATATCTGCCCCGCTATCTGTATAAACATTGAAATACCTACAACGCTGTCTCTATAAACATGGAAATGTGTACACAGCTATGTGTATAAACATGGAAATATCACCACTGCTGTCTGTATAAACATTGAAATATCTCCACCGTTATCTGTTTAAACATGGAAATATCTACAGCGCCATCTCTATAAACATTGAAATATCTACACTGCCATCTGTAAAAACATGGAAATATCTACACAGTCATCTGAATAAACATGGAAATATCTATACCACCATCTGTATATACATGGAAATACCTACAATACCATCGGTATACACATGAAAATATCTACAAAGACATCTGTATAAATATGGAAATATCTACACGGCCATCTGTACAAACATGGAAATATCTACAGCGCCATCTCTATAAACATTGAAATATCTACACTGCCATCTGTAAAAACATGGAAATATCTACACAGTCATCTGAATAAACATGGAAATATCTATACCACCATCTGTATATACATGGAAATACCTACAATACCATCGGTATACACATGAAAATATCTACAAAGACATCTGTATAAATATGGAAATATCTACACGGCCATCTGTACAAACATGGAAATATCTACACTGCCATCTGTAGAAAGATGGAAATATGTACACCGCTATCTCTATAAATATGGAAATGTCTACACCGCCATCTCTATAAACATGAAAATATCTACACTGCCATCTCCATAAAGATGGAAATATCTACCCCGCCATGTGTATAAACACGGAAATATCTACATCGCTATCTGTATAAACAGGGAAATATCTCCACCGCTATCTGTATAAACAGGGAAATATCTACAGCGCTGACTGTAAACATGGAAATATCTACCCCACTATCTCTAAAAACATGGAAATAACTACAACGCCATCTCTATAATCATGGAATTATCTACACCACTATCTCTATAAATATAGAAATATCTACAACGCAATCTCAGTAAACATGGAAATATCTACACCGCCATCTGCATAAACTTCGAAATATCTACACCGCGAACTGTGTAAAAATGGAAATATCTACACCGCCATCTGTATAAACGTAGAAATATCTACACTGCCATCTGTAGAAAGATGGAAATATCTACACCTTGATCTGTATAAACATGCAGATATCTACACCTCTTCCTGTATGAACATGGAGATATCTACACCGCTATCTGAATAAATATGGAAATATCCACACCGCTATCTCTATAAACATGGAAATGTCTTCATGGCTATCTGTAAAAACATGGAAATATCTACATGGCTATCTGTATGAACTTGGAAATATCTACACTGCCTTCTGTATATACATGGAAATACCTACACAGTCATCTGTATAAACATGGAAATATCTACACTGCCATCTGTATAAACATGGAAATATCATCACAGCCATCTCTATAAACATGGAAATATCTACACCACTGTCCGTATAAACATGGAAATAGTGACACCGATATCTGTATAAACATGGAAATATCTACACCGCCATCTGTAAAAATATGGAAATATCTACAAAGTCATCTGTATAAACATGGAAATATCTACACCTCCATCTGTATAACCGTGGAAATATCTACACTGCCATCTGAATACACATGGAAAAGACTACACAGTCATCTGTATAAATATGGAAATATCTACACGGTTATCTCTGTAAACATGTAAAACCTATACCACTATCTGCATAAGCATGGAAATATCTACACCGCTACCTGTATAAACACGGAAATATCTACACCGTTATCTGTATAAACATGGAAATATCTACACCGCCATCTCTATAAACATGAAAATATGTCCACCGCTATCTGTATAAACTTGAAAATATGTCCACCGCTATCTGTATAAACATGGAAATATCTACACTATCTGTATAAACATGGAAATATCTACACCGCTATATGTATAAACATGGAAATATCTAGATCGCTATCTCTATAAACATGGAAATATCTACACTGCCATCAGTATAAACATGGAAATATGTACACAGTCATCTGTATAAACATGGAAATAACTACATCGCTATGCATATAAAAATGGAAATACCTACACCGTTATCTATATAAACATGGAAATATCTACACCGCTATCTGTATAAACATTCAAATATCTACATTGCTATCTGTAAAAACATGGAAATATCTCCTCTGCTATCTCTATAATCATGGAAATATCTACACCGCTATCTGTATAAACCTGGGAATATCTACACCGCTATCTGTATGAACAAGCAAATATCTACAGCGCTATCTACATAAACATGGAAATATCTCCACCGCTATCTGCATAAACATGGAAATATCTACACCGCTATTTTTAAAAACATGGAAATATCTACACTGCAATCTCTATAAACATGGAAACATCTACAACAGTATCTGTGTAAACATGGGAATATCTTCACAGCTGTTGGTGTAAATACGGAAATATGTACACCGCAATCTGTGTGAATATGGAAATATCTACACCTCTATCTCTGTAAACATGGAAATATCTACACCACTATCTGAATACACATGGAAATATCTACACCGCTATCTGTATAAACATGGAAATGTCTACACCACAATCTGTATAAACATGGATATATCTACACCGCTATCTGTATAAACATGTTAATATCTACACTGCCATCTGTATAAACATGGAAATAACTAAACCGCTATCTCTATAAACATTGAAATATCAACACAGCCTTCTGGATATACATGGAAATAACTGCACAGTCATCTGTGTAAACATGGAAATATCTACACAGCCATCTCTATAAACATGGAAATACCTACACCGCTATTTCTATAAACATGAAAATAGCCACACCACAATCTGTATAAACATGGAAATATCTACACTGCCATCTGTATAAACATGGAAATATCTACACTGCCATCTGTATACACATGGAAATATCTACACAGTCATCTGTATAAACGTTGAAATATCTCCACCGCTATCTGTCTAAACATGGAAATATCTCCACCGCTATCTGTATAAACATGGAAATGTCTACACCGCTATCTGTATAAACATGGATATATCAACTCCGCTATCTGTATAAACATGGAAATATTTACATCGCTATCTGTATAAACATGGAAATATTTCCACCACAATCTGTATAAACATAGAAATATCTACACCGCTATCTTTATAAACATGGAAATATCTACACCGCAATCTGTATAAACATGGATATATCTACACCGCTATCTGTATAAACATGGAAATATCTACACCGCTATCTGTATAAACATGCAAATATCTACACCGCTATCTGTATAAACATGGAAATATCTACACCGCTATCTGTATAAACGTGGAAATATGTACTCCACAATCTGTGCAAATATGGAAATATCTACATCTCTATCTCTGTAAATATGGAAATATCTACACCGCTATCTGTATAAACATGGAAATATCTACACAGCCATCTGTATAAACATGGAAATATCTACACCGCCATCTGTACACACATGGAAATAACTACACAGCCATCTGTATAAACATGGAAATATCTACACCACTATCTCTATAAACAATGAAATATCTACGCCGCTATCTGTATAAACATGGAAATATCTACATCGCTATCTGTATAAACAGGGAAATATCTCCACCGCTATCTGTATAAACAGGGAAATATCTACAGCGCTGACTGTAAACATGGAAATATCTACCCCACTATCTCTATAAACATGGAAATACCTACAACGCCATCTCTATAATCATGGAATTATCTACACCACTATCTCTATAAATATAGAAATATCTACAACGCAATCTCAGTAAACATGGAAATATCTACACCGCCATCTGCATGAACTTGGAAATATCTACACCGCGAACTGTGTAAAAATGGAAATATCTCCACCGCCATCTATATAAACGTAGAAATATCTACACTGCCATCTGTAGAAAGATGGAAATATCTACACCTTGATCTGTATAAACATGCAGATATCTACACCTCTTCCTGTATGAACATGGAGATATCTACACCGCTATCTGAATAAATATGGAAATATCCACACCGCTATCTCTATAAACATGGAAGTGTCTACATGGCTATCTGTAAAAACATGGAAATATCTACATGGCTATCTGTATGAACTTGGAAATATCTACACTGCCTTCTGTATATACATGGAAATACCTACACAGTCATCTGTATAAACATGGAAATATCTACACTGCCATCTGTATAAACATGGAAATATCATCACAGCCATCTCTATAAACATGGAAATATCTACACCACTGTCCGTATAAACATGGAAATAGTGACACCGATATCTGTATAAACATGGAAATATCTACACCGCCATCTGTAAAAATATGGAAATATCTACAAAGTCATCTGTATAAACATGGAAATATCTACACCTCCATCTGTATAACCGTGGAAATATCTACACTGCCATCTGAATACACATGGAAAAGACTACACAGTCATCTGTATAAATATGGAAATATCTACACCGTTATCTCTGTAAACATGTAAAACCTATACCACTATCTGCATAAGCATGGAAATATCTACACCGCTACCTGTATAAACACGGAAATATCTACACCGTTATCTGTATAAACATGGAAATATCTACACCGCCATCTCTATAAACATGAAAATATGTCCACCGCTATCTGTATAAACTTGAAAATATGTCCACCGCTATCTGTATAAACATGGAAATATCTACACTGCTATCTGTATAAACATGGAAATATCTACACCGCAATCAACATAAACATGGATATATCTACACCGCTATCTGTATAAACATGGAAATATCTACACTGCTATCTGTATAACCATGGAAATGTCTACACCGCTATCTGTATAAACGTGGAAATATGTACACCGCAATCTGTGCAAATATGGAAATATCTACACCTCTATCTCAGTAAATATGGAAATATCTACACCGCTATCTCTATAAACATGGAATTATCTACACCGCTATCTCTATACACTTAGAAATATGTACACTGCCATCTCTATAAACATGAAAATATCTACACCGCCATCAGCATAAACATGGAAATAACTACACCGCCGTCTGTATAAATATGGAATTATCTACACCGGCATCTCTATAAACATAGAAATATCTACAATGCCATCTGTAGAAAATGGAAATCTCTTCACCGCGATCTGCATAAACATGGAAATATCTACACCACTACCTGTAAAAACATGGAAATATCTACAACGCTATCTGCATAAATATGGAAATATCTACACTGCCATCTGTATAAACATGGAAATACCTGCACCGCGATCTGTATAAACATGGAAATATCTACACCTCTACCTGTATAAACATGCAAATATCTACACCGCTATCTGTATAAACATGGAAATATCCACACCGCTATCTGTATATACTTGGAAATATCTACACCGCCATCTTTATAAAGAGGGAAATATCTCCATGGCCATCTGTATAAACATGGAAAGATCTCCGTAGGTATCTGTATGAACATGGAAATATCTACAACGCTATCTGTATAAACATGGAAATATCTACAACACTATCTGTGTAAAAATGGAAATATCTACACAGCTATCTGTGTAAACATGGAAATATGTACACCGCTATCTGTGTAAAGATGGAAATATCTACACCGCAATCTGTACAAATATGGAATTATCTACTCCACCATCTCTGTAAACATGGAGATATCTACAGCGCTATCTGTATAAACATGGAAATATCTACTCCGCTATCTGTATAAAAATAAAAATATCTACACTACTGTCAGTATAAACATGGAAATATCTACACCACCATCTGTATAAACATGGAAATAACTACACCACCTTCTGAATAAACATGGAAATATCTACACCGCTATCTTTATAAATATGGAAATATCTACACTGCTATCTCCATAAACATGGAAATATCTACACCACGATCTCTATAAACATGGAAATATCTACACCGCTGTCTGTATAAACATGGAAAAATCTACAAAACTATCTGTGTAAACATGGAAATATCTACACAGCTATCTGTGTAAACACGGAAATATCTACACCCTATCTGTATAAACATGGAAACATATACACCACGATCTGTATAAAAATGGAAATAACTACACCGCCATCTGTATAAACATGAAAATATCTGCACCGCCCTCTTTATAAACATTGAAATATCTACACCGCTATCTGTATAAACATGGAAATATCTACACCGCTCTCTGTATAAACATGGAAATATCTACAACACTATCTGTGTAAGCATGGAAATATCTACACCGCTATCGGTATAAACATGGAAACATATACACCAAGATCTGTATAAAAATGGAAATATCTACATCGCCATATGTATAAACATGATAATACCTGCACCGCCATCTGTATAAACATAGAAATATCTACACTGTCATCTGTATAAACATGGAAATACCTACACAGTTATCTGTATAAACATGGAAACATCTACACCACTATCTGTGTAAACATGGAAATATCTACACCGCAATGTGTGTAAACATGGAAATATCTACACCGCTATCTGTGTAAAGATGGAAATATCTACACCGCTATCTGTGCAAATATGGAAATATCTAAACCGCTATCTGTGTAAACATGGTAATTTCTACACCACTGTCTGTATAAACATGGAAATGTCCACAATGCTATCTGTATATACATGGAAATATCTACGCCGCCATCTGTAAAAACATGGAAAATCAACACCGCAATCTGTATAAACAAGGAAATAACTACACAATCATCTGTATAAACATGGTGACATCTACACAGCTATTTGTATAGTCATGGAAATATCTACACCGCTATCAGTATAAACATGGAAATATCTACAACGCTCTCTGTGTAAACATGGAAATGTCTACACAGCTATCTGTGAAAACATGGAAATATCTACACCGCTATTTTTGTAAAGATGGAAATATCTGCAACGCAATCTGTGTAAACATGGAAATATCTACACCGCTATCGTTATAAACATGGAAACATATACACCAAGATCTGTATAAAAATGGAAATATCTACACCGCCATCTGTATAAACATGATAATACCTGCACCGCCATCTGTATAAACATAGAAATATCTACACCACCATCTGTATAAACATGGAAATATCTACAACACCATGTGAATAAACATGGAAATATCTACACCGCTATCTGTATAAATATGGAAATATCTTCACCTCTGTCTCCATAAACATGGAAATATCTACACCACGATCTGTATAAACATGGAAATATCTCCACCGCTATCTGTATAAACATGGAAACATCTACTCCGCAATCTCTATAAACATGGAAATATCTACACCGCAATCTGTATAAACATGGAAATATCTACACCGCCATCTCTATAAACATGAAAATATCTACACAGCCATCTCCAAAAACATGGAACAATCTACACTGCCATCTGTGGAAACATGGAAATTTCTACACCGCTATCTGTATAAACATGGAAATACCAACACCACTATCTGTATAAACATGGAAATATCTACAGCTCTATCTGTATAAACATGGAAATATCTACAGCACTATCTCTGTAAAAATGGAAATACCTACACCGCCATCTCTATAAACATGGAATTATCTACAACGCTATCTCTACAAACCTTGAAATATCTACCCCGCCATCTCTATGAACATTTAAATATCTACACGGCCATCAGCATAAACATGTAAATAACTTCACCGCCTTCGGTATAAACATGGAATTATCAACACTGTCATCTCTATAAACATTGAAATATCTACACTGCCATCTGTAGAAAGATGGAAATATCTACACCGACATCTGCATAAACATGGAAATATTTACACCTCTATCTGTATAAACATTTAAGTATCTACACAGCTATCTGTATAAATATGGAAATATCTACACCGCTATCTGTATGGACATGGAAATGTCTACACCGCTATCTTTATAAACATGGAAATATCTAAACCGCCATCTGTATAAACATGGAAATATCTACACCACTATATGTCTAAACGTGGAAATATTTACACTGCCAGCTCTATGAACATGGAAATATCTACTAAGCCATCTCTATAAACATGGAAATATCTACACCGCTATCTGTATAAACATTGAAATATCGACACCACGATCTGTATAAACATGGAAATATCTACAACGCTATCTGTATGAACATGGAAATATCTACACCGCTATCTGTTTAAACATGGAAATATCTACACCACCATCTGTGTAAACATGGAAATATCTACACCGCTATCTGTATAAACATGGAAATATCTCCACCGCTACCTGTATAATCATGGAAATATATACACCGCTATCTTTATAAATATGGAAATATATACACTGCTATCTCTATAAACATGGAAATGTCTACACCGCTATCTGTATGAACATAGAAATATCTACATGGCTATCTCTACAAACATGGAAATATCTACACCGCCATCTGCATACACATGGAAATATCTACACCGCCATCTGTATAAACATGGAATTATCTACACAGCTATCTCTATAAACATGGAAATACCTATACCGCTATCGGTATAAACATGGAAATATCTACACCGCTACCTGAATAAACATGGAAATATATACACCACGATTTGTATAAACTTGGAAATATCTACACCGCTATCTGTATAAACATGGAAATATCTCCACCGCTATCTGCATACTCATGGAAATATGTACAACGCTATCTGTATAAACATGGAAATATCTACCCCAGTATCTGTATAAACATGGAAATATCTACACCGCTATCTTTATAAACCTGGAAACATCTGCATCGCTATCTGTATAAACATGGAAATGTCTACACCGCTATCTCTATAAACATGGAAATATCTACCCCGGTATTTTTATAAACATGGAAATATCTACACTGCTATCTGTATAAACATGGAAAATCTACACCACCCTCTGTATAAACATGGGAATATCTACATGGCTATCTCTATAAACATGGAAATATCTACACCACCATCTGTAAAAACATGGAAATATCTTCACAGTCATCTGTATAAACATGGAAATATCTACACCTCCATCTGTATACACATGGAAATATCTACACCGCCATTTGTATAAACATGGAATTATCTACACCGCTATCTCTATAAACTTGGAAATACCTATACCGCTATCGGTATAAACATGGAAATATCTACACCGCTATGTGAATAAACATGGAAATAGATACACCACGATTTGTATAAACTTGGAAATATTTACACCGTCATCTGTATAAACATGGAAATATCTCCACCGCCATCTGCATAAACAGGGAAATATCTACACCGCGATCTGTATAAATATGGAAACATCTACACCACTATCTGTATAAACATGGAAATATCTACACCACTGCCTGTATAAACATGGAAATATCTACAACACTATCTGTGTAAACATGGAAATATCTACACAGCTATCTGTGTAAACATGGAAATATCTACACCGCTGTCTGTATAAACATGGAAATATCTACACCGCAATCTGTATAAACATGGAAAATCCTACAATGCCATCTGTATAAACATGGAAATATCTACACCGTGAGCTGAATAAACATGGAAATGTCTACACCGCTATGTGTATAAACATGGAAATATCAACACCACTATCTGTATAAACATGGAAATATCTACACCGCTATTTGAATAAACATGGAAATATCTACACCACTATTTCTATAAACATGGAAATAACTACACCACCATCTCTATAAACATGAAATTATCTACACCGCTATCTCTATAAACATAGAAATATCTACACCGCCATCTCTAGAAACATGGAAATATCTACACCGCCATCTCTATAAACATGAAAATATCTACACAGCCGTCTCCATAAACATGGAACAATCTACACTGCCATCTGTGGAAACATGGAAATTTCTACACCGCTATCTGTATAAACATGGAAATACCACCACCACTATCTGTATAAACATGGAAATATCTACAGCTCTATCTGTATAAACATGGAAATATCTACACCACTATCTCTATAAACATGGAAATACCTACACCGCCATCTCTATAAACATGGAATTATCTACAACGCTATCTCTACAAACCTTGAAATATCTACACCGCCATCTCTATGAACATTTAAATATCTACACGGCCATCAGCATAAACATGTAAATAATTTCACCGCCTTCTGTATAAACATAGAGTTATCAACACTGCCATCTCTATAAACATTGAAATATCTACACTGCCATCTGTAGAAAGATGGAAATATCTACACCGACATCTGCATAAACATGGAAATATCTGCAACTCTATCTGTATAAACATCTAAATATCTACACAGCTATCTGTATGAATATGGAAATATCTACACCGCTATCTCTATGAACATGGAAATGTCTACACCGCTATCTTTATAAACATGGAAATATCTAAACTGCCATCTGTATAAACATGGAAATAACTACACAGTCATCTGTATAAACATGGAAATATCTACACCACTATATGTCTAAACATGGAAATATTTACACTGCCATCTGTATAAACATGGAAATATCTACAAAGCCATCTCTATAAACTTGGAAATATCTACACCGCTATCTGTATAAACATGGAAATATCAACACCACGATCTGTATAAACATGGAAGTATCTACAACTCTATCTGTATAAACATGGAAATATCTACACCGCTATCTGTTTAAACATGGAAATATCTACACCACCATCTGTGTAAACATGGAAATATCTACACCGCTATCTGTATAAACATGGAAATATCTCCACCGCTACCTGTATAAACATGGAAATATATGAACCGCTATCTTTATAAATATGGAAATATATACAATGCTTTGTCTATAAACATGGAAATGTCTACACCGCTATCTGCATAAACATAGAAATATCTACATGGCTATCTCTACAAACATGGAAATATCTACACCACCATCTGTATACACATGGAAATATCTTCACTACCATCTGTATACACACGGAAATATCTACACCGCCATCTGTATAAACCTGGAATTATCTACACCGCTATCTCTATAAACATGGAAAGACCTATACCGCTATTGGTATATACATGGAAATATCTACACCACCAACTGTATAAACATGGAAATACCTACACAGCCATCTGTATAAACATGGAAATATCTACAACACTATCTGTATAAACATGGAAATATCTACACTGCCATCTGTATAAACATGCAAATATCTACAAAGCAATATCTATAAACATGGAAATATCTACACCGCTATCTGAATAAACATGGAAATATCTACACCACGATTTGTATAAACTTGGAAATATCTACACCGCCATCTGTATAAACATGGAAATATCTCCACCGATATCTGTATAAACATGGAAATAACTCCACCGCTATCTGCATACTCATGGAAATATGTTCACCGCTATCTGTATAAACTTGGAAATATCTACCCCACTATCGGTATAAACATGGAAATTCTACACCGCTATCTTTAAAAACATGGAAATATCTACATGGCTATCTCTATAAACATGGAAATATCTACACCACCATCTGTATAAACATGGAAATATATCCACCGCTATCTGTATAAACATGGAAATATCTACATCGCTATCTGTGTAAACATGGAAATATCTCCACCGCTATCTGTATAAACATGGAAATATCTGAACCGCAATCTTTATAAAGATGGAAATATCTATACCGCAATCTGTATAAACATGGAAACATCTACAACACTATCTGTGTTAACATGGAAATATCTACACCGCTATCTGTGGAATCATGGAAATATGTACACCGCTATCTGTGTAAAGATGGAAATATCTACACCGCTATCTGTGCAAATATGGAAATATCTACACCGCTTTCATTATAAACATGGAAATATATACACCGTTATCTGTATAAATATGGAAATATCTACACCACGATCTCTATAAATATGGAAATAGCCACACCAAGATCTGTATAAACATGGAAATATCTACACCGCTGTCTGTATAAACTGGGAAATATCTACAACACTATCTGTATAAACATGGAAATATCTACACTGCCATCTGTATAAACTTGCAAATATCTACATAGCAATATCTATAAACATGGAATATCTACACCACCATCTGTAAAAACATGGAAATATCTTAACAGTAATCTGTATAAACATGGAAATATCAACCCCTCCATCTGTATACACATGGAAATATCTACACTGCCATCTGTATACACATAGAAATATCTACACAGCCATCTGTATAAACATGGAATTATCTACACCGCTATCTCTATAAACATGTAAACACCTACACCGCTATCGGTATAAACATGGAAATATCTACACCGCTATCTGAATAAACATGGAAATATCTACACCACGATTTGTATAAACTTGGAAATATCTACACCGCCATCTGTATAAACATAGAAATATCTCCACCGCTAACTGTATAAACAAGGAAATATCTGCACCGCTATCTGCATACTCATGGAAATATATACACCGCTATCTGTATAAACATGGAAATATCTACCCCACTATCTGTATAAACATGGAAATATCTACACCGCTATCAGTATAAACCTGGAAATATCTGCATTGCTATCTGTATAAACATGGAAATGTCTACACCGCTATCTATATAAACATGGAAATATCTACACCGTGATCTTTATAAACATCTAAATATCTACACCGCAATCTGTATAAACATGGAAAATCTACACCGCTGTCTGTATAAACATGGAAATATCTACATGGCTATATCTATAAACATGGAAATATGTACACCACCATCTGTATAAACATGGAAATATATCCACCGCTATCTGTGTAAACATGGAAATATCTACATCGCTATCTGTATAAACATGGAAATATCTCCACCGCTATCTGTATAAACATGGAAATATCTGCACCGCAATTTTTATAAAAATGGAAATATCTACACCGCTATCTGTATAAATATGGAAATATCTACACCACGATCTCTATAAACATGGAAATATCTACACTGCTGTCTGTATAAATATGGAAATATCTACACCGCTATCTCTATAAACATGGAAATGTCAACACCCCTATCTGTATAAACATGGAAATACCTACACCGCTATCTGTATAAACATGTAAATATCTACAACACTGTCTGTATAAACATGGAAATAGCCACACCGCTATCTGTATAAACATGGAAATATCTACACAGCTATCTGTAAAAACATGAACATTTCTACACAGTCACCTGTATAAAAATGGAAATGTCTATACCTCCATCTGTATAAACATGGAAATATCTCCACCAGTATCTGTAAAAACATGGAAATATCTCCACCGCTATCTGTATAAACATGGAAGTACCTACACCGCTATCTGTATAAACATGGAAATATCTACAATATCTGTGTTAACATGTAAATTTCTACACAGATATCTGTGTAAACATGGAATAATGTACATCGCTATCTATGTAAAGATGGAAATATTTAGACTGCAATCTGTGCAAATATGAAAATATCTACACCGCTATCTCTGTAAACATGGAAATATCTACACCGCTATCTGTATAAACATTGAAGTATCTACACCGCTATCTCTATAAACATGGAAATATCTACACCGCTATCTATATAAACATAGAAATATCTCCACGGCTTTCTCTACAAAACATCTAAATATCTACATCGCTATCTGCTTAAACATGGAAATATCTCCACCGCTATCTGTACAAACATGGAAATATCTACACGGCTATCTTTATAAACAAGGAAATATCTACAACGCTATCTGTATAAACATGGAAATATCTACACTGCTATCTCTATAAACATGGAAATATCTACACCACGATCTTTATAAACATGGAAATACCTCCACCGCTATCTGTATAGACATGGAAACATCTACACCGCTATCTGCATAAACATGGAAATATCTACACCGCTATCTGTATAAACCTGGAAATATCTACAACGCTATCTGTGTAAACATGGAAATATCTACACAGCTATCTGTGTAAACATGGCAATATCTACACCGCTATCTCTGTAAAGATGGAAATATCTACACCGCATTCTGTGCAAAGATGGAAATATCTACAATGCTATATCTATAAACATGGAATTATTTGCACCGCTATCTGTATAAACATGGAAATATCTACACCGCTATCAGTATAATCATGGAAATATCTACAAGGCTATCTCTATAAATATGGAAATATCTACACCGCCATCTGTATAAAGATGGAAATATCTACACAGCCATCTGTATATACATGGAAATATCTACACCGCTATCTGTAAAAACATGGAAATAACTACACCGCTATTTCAATAAACAAGGAAATATCTACACCGCTATCTGTATAAATATGGAAATATCTACAATGCGGTCTGTATAAACATGGAAATTTCTACACCGGTGTCTGTATAAACATGGAAATATCTACAACACGATCTGTATAAACATGGAAATATTTACACTGCTATCTGTATAAACATGGAAATATCTACACCGCTGTCTCTACAAACATGGAAATATCTACAACGCCATCTGTATAAACATGGAAATACCAACACAGTCATGTGTAGGAACATGGAAATATCTACACCGCGATCTGTATAAACATGGAAATATCTACACCGCGATCTGTATAAACATGGAAATATCTACACCAAGATCTGTAAAAACATGGAAATATCTACACAGCTATCTCTATAAACATGGAAATATCTACACCGCAATCTGTATAAACATGGAAATACCTACAAAGTCATCTGTATAAACATGGAAATATCTACACAGCCATCTGTATAAACATGGAAATATCTACTCAGCCGTCTGTATATACATGGAAATATCTACACCGCTATCTGTATAAACATGGAAATAAATACACTGCTATTTGTATAAAAAAGGAAATATCTTCACCACCATCTGTTTAAACATGGAAATATCTACACAGACATCTGTTTATACATGGAAATATCTACACCGCTATCTGTATAAACATGTTAATAACTACACCGCTATCTGTATAAATGTGGAAATATCTACACCGGTATCTGTACAAACATGGAAATATCTCCACCGTGGTCTGTATAAACATGGAAATATCTAAACCGCTATCTGTATACACATGGAAATATCTACACCGCTATCTCTATAAACATGGAAATATCTACACCATGATCTGTATAAACATGGAAATATTTACACTGCTATCTGTATAAACCTGCAAATATCTACACCGTTATCTGTATAAATTTGGAAATACCTACACCGCTATCTCTATAAACATGGAAATATCTACACCACCATGTGTATAAACATGGAAATACCTACACTGCTAATTATATAAACATGGAAATATCTACAATGCCATCTGTAAAAACATGGAAATACCTATACAGTCATCTGTATAAATATGGAAATACCTACACCATCATCTGTATAAACATGGAAATATCTACAATGCCATCTGTATACACATGGAAATACCTACAATGCCATCTGTATACACATGGAAATACCTACACGGCAATCTGTGTATAGATGGAAACATCAAAACCGCCATCTGTGCAAACATGGAAATATCTACACCGCTATCTGTATAAACATGGAAATATCTTCACTGCGGTCTGTATAAACATGAAAATTTCTACACCGGTATCTGTATAAACATGGAAATATCTACACCACGATCTGTATAAACATGGAAATATTAAACCGCTATCTGTATAAACATGGAAATATCTCCACCGCTATCTCTATAAACATGGAAATATCTACAAAGCCATCTGTATAAACATGGAAATACATACAGAGTCATGTGTAGGAACATGGAAAAATCTACACTGTCATCTGTATAAACATGGAAATATCTACACAGCCCTCTGTATAAATATGGAAATATCTGCATAGGCATCTGTATAAACATGGAAATATGGGCACCACTATCTGTATAGACATGGAAATACCTACACCGCTGTCTCTATAAACATGGAAATATGTACACCGTTATGTGTATAAACATGGAAATAACTCCACTGCTGTCTGTATAAACATGGAATTATCTCCACTGTTATCTGTATAAACATGGAAATATCTACAGCGCCATCTCTATAAACATTGAAATATCTACACTGCCATCTGTAAAAACATGGAAATATCTACACAGTCATCTGAATAAACATGGAAATATCTACACCACCATCTGTATAAACATGGAAATACCTACAATACCAACTGTATAAACATGGAAATATCTACACCGCCATCTGCATATCCATGGAAATATCTACGCCGCCATCTGTATAAACATGGAAATATCTACACGGCCATCTGTGTATAGATGGAAATATCAACACCGCCATCTGAACAAACATGGAAATATCTACACCGTTATCTCTATAAACATGGAAATATCTACACCGCCATCTATATAAACATGAAAATATCTGCACTGCCATCTGTAAAAACATGGAAATACCTATACAGTCATCTGTATAAACATGGAAATATCTACAATGCCGTCTGTATACACATGGAAATATCTCCGCTGCCATCTGTATAAAAATGGAAATATCTACACGACCATCTGTGTATAGATGGAAATATCAACACCGCCATCTGTACAAATATGGAAATATCTACACCGCTATCTCTATAAACATGGAAGTATCTGCACTGCCATCTGTAAAAACATGGAAATACCTATACAGTCATCTGTATAAACATGGAAATATCTACAATGCCGTCTGTATACACATGGAAATATCTCCGCTGCCATCTGTATAAACATGGAAATATCTACACGACCATCTGTGTATAGATGGAAATATCAACACCGCCATCTGTACAAATATGGAAATATCTACACCATCTCTATAAACATGGAAGTATCTGCACTGCCATCTGTAAAAACATGGAAATACCTATACAGTCATCTGTATAAACATGGAAATATCTACAATGCCATCTGTATACACATGGAAATATCTACACAACGATCTGAATAAACATGTAAATATCTACACTGCTATCTCTATAAACATGGAAATATCTACAGCGCGATCTGTATAAACATGGAAATATCTACACCATGATCTGTATAAATATGGAAATATCTACACCATGATCTGTATAAACATGGAAATATCTACACCGCGATCTGTATAAACATGGAAATATCTACACCGTGATCTGTATGAACATGGAAATATCTACACTGCCATCTCTATAAACATGGAAATTCTACACCCCTATCTGTATAAACATGGAAATATCCACACCGCTATCTCTAAAAACATGGAAAAATCAACAAAGCTATCTATATGAACATGGAAATATCTACACCGCGATCAGTATAAACCTGGAAATATCTACACCGCTATCGGTATGAACATGGAATTATCTCCACTGCTATCTCTATAAACATCAAAATATCTACACCGCCATCTGTATAAACATGGAAAAATTTACAAAGTTATCTCTATAAACATGGAAATATCTACACCGCCATATGTATAAACATGGAAATATCTACACAGCCATGTGTATATACATGGAAATATCTACACTGCTATCTTTATAAACGTGGAAATAACTACACTGCTATCTGTATAAACATGGAAATATCTACACCGCCATCTACATACCCATGGAATTATCTGCGCCGCCATCTGTATAAACATGGAAATATCCACACGGTCATCTGTGAATAGATGGAAATATCAACACCGTCATCTGTACAAACATGGAATTATCTGCACCGCTATCTATATAAACATGGAATTATCTACACCGCGGTCTGTGTAAACATGGAAATATCTAAACAGCTATCTGTATAAACGTGGAAATATCTACACCGCTATCTCTATAAACATGGAAATAACTACAACGTGATCTGTATAAACATGGAAATATTTACACCGCTATCTGTATAAACATGGAAATATCTACACCGTTATCTGTATAAATATGGAAATATCTACACCGCTATCTCGATAAACATGGAAATATCTACACCGCCATCTGTATAAACAGGGAAATATCTACACTGCTATCTCTATAAACATGGAAATATCTACAATGCCATTTGTAAAAACATGGTTATACCTGTACAGTCATATGTATAAACATGGAAATATCTACACCAACATCTGTATAAACATGGAAATATCTAAACCGCTATCTGCATAAACATGGAAACATCTACACCTCTATCGATATAAACATGGAAATATCTACACCGCGATCAGTATAAACATGGAAATATCTACACCGCTATATGTATAAACATGGAAATATCTCCACTGCTATCTCTATAAACATCAAAATATCTACACCGCCATCTGTATAAACATGGAAAAACTTACAAAGTTATCTGTATAAACATGGAAATATCTACACCGCCATCTGTATAAACCTGGAAATATCTACACAGCCATGTGTATATACTTGGAAATATCTACACCGCTATCTATATAAACTTGAAAATAACTAAACCGCTATCAGTATAAACATGGAAATATCTACACCGCCATCTACATACCCATGGAATTATCTGCGCCGCCATCAGTATAAACATGGAAATATCCACACGGTCATCTGTGTATAGATGGAAATATCAACACCGTCATCTGTACAAACATGGAAATATCTGCACCGCTATCTATATAAACATGGAATTATCTACACCGCGGACTGTATAAACATGGAAATATCTAAACCGCTATCTGTATAAACATGGAAATATCTACACCGCTATCTCTATAAACATGTTAATAACTACACCGTGATCTGTATAAACATGGAAATATTTACACAGCCATCTGTATAAACATGGAAATATCTACACCGCCATCTGTATAAAAAGGGAAATATCTACACTGCTGTCTCTATAAACATGGAAATATCTACAATGCCATATGTATACATATGGAAATACCTACACGACAATCTGTGTATAGATGTAAACATCAACAGCGCCATCTCTACAAACATGGAAATATCTACACCGCTATCTGTATAAACATGGAAATATCTACACGGTCATCTGTGTATAGATGGAAATATCAACACCGCCATCTGTACAAACATTGAAATATCTGCACCGCAATCTGTATAAACATGGAAATATGTACACCGCGGTCTGTATAAACATGGAAATATCTAAACCGCTATCTGCATAAACATGGAAATATCTACACCTCTATCGATATAAACATGGAAATATCTACACCGTGATCTGTATAAACATGGAAATATTTACACCGCTATCTGTATAAACATGGAAATATCTACACCGTTATTTGCATTAACATGGAAATACCTACAACGCCATCAGTAGAAACATGGAAATATCTACACCACCATCTGTATAAACATGGAAATATCTACAATGCCATCTGTATACACATGGAAATACCTACACGGCAATCTGTGTATAGATGGAAACATCAACACCGCCATCTGTACAGACATGGAAATATCTACACCGCTATCTGTATAAACATGGAAATATCTACACTGCGGTCTGTATAAACATGGAAATATCTACACCGCGATCTGTATAAACATGGAAATATCTACACCACGATCTGTATAAAACATGGAAATATTTACACCGCTATCTGTATAAACATGGAAATATCTGCACCACTATCTCTATAAACAAGGAAATACCTGCAAAGCCATCTGTATAAACATGGAAATAACTACACAGTCATGTGTAGGAACATGGAAATATCTACACTGCCATCTCTATAAACATAGAAATATCTACACAGCCCTCTGTATAAATATGGAAATATCTGCATAGGCATCTGTATAAACATGGAAATATCCACACCGCTATCTGTATAAACATGGAAATATGTACACTGCTGTCTCTATAAACATTGAAATATGTACACCGCAATGTGTATAAACATGGTAATATCTCCACTGTTCTCTGTATAAACATGGAAATATCTCCACCTTTATCTTTATTAACATGGAAATATATACAGCGCCATCTCTATAAACATTGAAATATCTACACTGCAATCTGTAAAAACATGGAAATATCTACACAGTCATCCGAATAAACATGGAAATATCTGCATCACCATCTGTATAAACATGGAAATACCAACAATACCATCTGTATAAACATGGAAATATCTACACAGTGATCTCTATAAACATGGAAATATCTACACCACCATCTGCATAAACATGGAAATATCTACAGTGCCATCTGTATAAACATGGAAATACCTACACGGTAATCTGTGTATAGATGGAAACATCAACACCGCCATCTGTACAAACATGGAAATAACTACAGCGCTATCTCTATAAACATGGAAATATCTACACTGCGGTCTGTATAAACATGTAAATATCTACATCGGTATCTGTATAAACATGGAAATATCTACACCACGATCTGTATAAACATGGAAATATTTACACCGCTATCTGTATAAACATGGAAATATCTGCACCGCTATCTCTATAAACATGGAAATATCTACAAAGCCATTTGTATAAACTTGGAAATACCTACACAGTCATGTGTATAAACATGAAAATATCTACACCGCAATCTGCATAAACATGGAAATATCTACACCGCTATCTCTATAAATATGAAATATCTAAACCGCTATCTCTATAAAAATGGAAATATCTACACTGCTATTTGTATAAACATGGAAATATCCTCACTGCTATCTCTATGAACATGGATATATCTACACCGCTATCTCTATAAACATGGAAATATCTACACCGCAATCTCTATAAACATGGAAATATCTACACCACCATCTGTATAAACATGGAAATATCTACAGCGCTATTTTTATAAACATGGAAATATCTACACCGCTATCTGTATAAACATGGAAATATCTACACTGCGATCTGTATAAACATAGAAATATCTACACCGAGATCTGTATAAACATGGAAAATCTACACCGCGATCTGTATAAACATGGAAATAACTACAATGCTATTTGTATAAACAAGGAAATATCTACACCGCCATCTGTTTAAACATGGAAATATATACACAGGCATCCGTTTATGCACGGATATATCTACACCGCTATCTGTATAAACATGCTAATAACTACACCGCTATCTGTATAAACATAGAAATATCTACACTGCAGTCTGTATAAACATGGAAATATGTACACCGGTATCTGTATAAACATGGAAATATCTACACTGCCACTTGTAGAAAGATGGAAATATCTACACCGCAATCTGTATAAACATGGAAATGTCTACACCGCTATCTGTATAAGTATGACATATCTAAACCGCTATCTCTATAAAAATGGAAATATCTACACTGCTATCTGTATAAACATGGAAATATCCTCACTGCTATCTCTATGAACATGGATATATCTATACTGCTATCAAAATAAACATGGAAATATCTACACTGCCATCTCTATAAACATGGAATTATCTACATGGCCATCTGTATAAACATGGAAATATCTACACTGCTATCTGTATAAACATGGAAATATCTACACTGCTATCTGTATAAACATGGAAATATCTCCACCGCGATCTGTATAAACATGGAAATATCAACACCGCAATCTGTATAAACATGGAAATATCTTCACCACGATCTGTATAAACATGGAAATATCTACACCGCTAACTGTATAAACATGGTAATATCTACACCACCATCTATATAAACATGGAAATATCTACACCACCATCTGTATAAACATGGAAATATCTACAATGCCATCTGTAGAAAGATGGACATATCTACACTGCAATCTGTGTAAACATGGAAATATCTACACTGCTATCTGTATAAACATGGAAATATCTACACCGCGATCTGTATAAACATGGAAATATCTACCCCACTATCTGCATAAACATGGAAATATCTACACCGCTTTCTGTGCAAAGATGGAAATATCTACAACGCTAACTCTATAAAAATGGAAATATCTACACCGTTATCTGTATAAATATGGAAATATGTACACCACAATCTCTATAATCCTGGAAGTAGCCACCCCGCTATCTTCATAAACATGGAAATAGCTACACCGCCATCTGTAAAAACATGGAACTATCTACACCGCTATCTGTATAAACATGGAAATTACACCGCTACCTGTATAAAAATGGAAGTATCTACACCGCCATCTGAATAAACATGGAAATATTTTACACCGCTATCTGTATAAACATGGAAATATCTACACCATTATCTGCACAAACATGGAAATATCAACCCTGCCATCTGTATAAACATGGAAATATCTACACCGCCATCTGTAAAAACATGGAAATATCTACACCGCCATCTGTATAAACATGGAAATATCTACACTGCCATCTGTATACACAAGGAAATATGTACACAGCCGTCTGTATGAACACGGAAATATCTACACCGCTATCTCAATAAATATGTAAATACCTACACCGCCATCTGTATAAACATGGAAATATCTACACCGCTATCTGTATAAAGATGGAAACATCCACACCGCTATCTTTATAAACACAGATATATCGACAAAGCTATCTGTATAAAGATGGAACATCTACACCGCTATCTTTATAAACATAGATATATCGACACTGCTATCTGTATAAACATGGAAATATCAACAACACTATCTGTGTAAACATGGAAATATCTACACCGCTATCTTTGTAAACATGGAAATATGTACACCGCTATCTGTGTAAAGATGGAAATTTCTACAATGCAATCTGTGCAAAGATGATAATATCTACACCGCTATCTCTGTAAACATGGAAAGATCTACACTGCTATCTCTATATATATGAAAATACCTACACTGCTGTCAGTATAAACATGGAAATATCTACACCACGATCTGTATAAACATGGAAATATCTACACCGCCATCTGTATAAACATGGAAATACCTACAACACTATCTGTGTTAACATGGAAATAAATACACCGCTATCTGTGTAAACATGGAAATATGTACACAGCTATCTGTGTAAAGATCGAAATATCTACAGCGCAATCTGTGCAAATATGGAAATATCTACACCACTCTCTCTGTAAACATGGAAATATGTAAACCGCTGTCTGTATAAACACGGAAATATCTACACCGCTATCTGTATAAATATGGAAATATCTACACCACGATCTCTATAAACATGGAAATATCTACACTGCTGTCTGTATAAATATGGAAATATCTACACTGCTATTTCTATAAACATGGATATATCTACACCGCCATCTGTATAAACATGGAAATACCTACACCGCTATCTGTATAAACATGGAAATGTCTACACCACTATCTGTATAAACATGGAAATATCTACACTGCCATCTGTATAAACATGGAAATATCTACAGAGCCATCTGTAAAAACCCAAAAATTTCTACAGAGTCATCTGTATAAACATGAAAATGTCTGTACCTCCATCTGTATAAACATGGAAATATCTCCACCGCTATCTGTATAAACATGGAAGTAACTACACCGCTATCTGTATAAACATGGAAATATCTACAACAATATCTGTTTAAACATGGAAATGTCTACACAGATATCTGTGTAAACATGGAATAATGTACATCGCTATCTGTGTAAAGATGGAAATATCTAGACCGCAATCTGTGCAAATATGAAAATATCTACACCGCTATCTCTGCAAACATGGAAATATCTCCACCACTATCTGTATAAACATGGAAATATCTACACGGCTATCTTTATAAACATGGAAATATCTACAACGCTATCTGTTTAAACACGGAAATATCTGCAACAATATCTGTATAAACATGGAAATATCTGCACCGCTATCTGTATAAACATGGAAATATCTACACCACAATCTTTACAAACATGGAAATACCTCCACCGCTATCTGTATAGACATGGAAGCATCTACACCGCTATCTGCATAAACATGGAAATATCTACACCGCTATCTTTATAAACATGCGAATACCTACAACGCTATCTGTGTAAACATGGAAATATCTACACCGCTATCTGTGTAAACATGGAAATATCCGCACCGCTATCTGTGTAAAGATGGAAATATCTACACCGCAATCTGTGTAAAGATGGAAATAACAACACCGCAATCTGTGCAAAGATGGAGATATCTACACCGATATGTGTGTAAACAGGGTAATAACTAAACTGCTATCTTTATGACCATGGAAATATCTACACCGCCATCTGTATAAACATGGAAATAACTACACATTCATCTGTATAAACAAGGAAATATCTACAGCTTCATCTGTATAACCATGGAAATATGTACACTGCCATCTGCATACACATGGAAATATCTACACAGCCATCTGTATAAACAAGGAAATATCTACACCGCTATCTCTATAAACATGGAAATACTTACACCGCTATCTGTATAAACACGGAAATAACTTCACCTTTATCTCTAAAGATGGAAATATCTACAGCGCTATCAGTTTAAACTTGGAAATATCAAAACCGCCATCTGTATAAACATGGAAATATCTACATCGCTATCTGTATAGATATTGAAATATCTCCACTGATATCTCTATAAACACGGAAATATCTACATGGTTATCTTTATAAACATGGAAATATCTACACTGCTATCTGTATAAACTTGGAAATATGTACACCGCCATCTGTGTAAACATGGAAATATCTCCACCGCTATCTGTTTCAATATGGATATATCTACACCGCTATCTGTGTAAACATGGAAATATCTACACCGCTCTCAGTATAAACATGGAAATACCTACATCGCTATCTGTATAAACATGAAAATATCTACATCGCTATCTGTATAAACAAGGAAATAGCTCCACCGCTATCTCTGTATACATGGAAATATCTACACCGCTATCTTTATAAACATGGAAATAACTACACCGCTATCTGTATAAACATGGAAATGTCTACAGCACGATCTGTATAAACATGGAAATATCTACATCGCTTTCTGTATAAATATGGAAATATATACACCGCTATCTCTAAAAACATGGAAATGTCTACACCGCTATCTGTATAAACATGGAAATATCTCCATTGCTGTCTGTATAAACATGGAAATAGCTACACCACCATCTGTATAAACATGGAAATACCTACACGGTCTTCTGTAGAAACATGGAAATATATACACCACTATATGTATAAACATGGAAATATCTACACTGCCACCTGTATAAACATGGAAATATCTACACAACCATCTGTATAAACATGGAAGTTTCTACACAGCCATCTCTATAAGCATGGAATTATTTTAACCACTATCTGTATAAACATGGAAGTAGCCACACCGCTATCTGTATAAACATGGAAATATCTAAAATGCCATCTGTAAAAACATGGAAATATCTACACAGTCATCTGAATAAACATGGAAATATCTACAACACGATCTATATAAACGTGGAAATTTCTACACCGCTGTCTGTATAAACATGGAAATATCTACACCGCTATCTGTATCAACATGGAAATACCTACACCGCTATGTGTAAAAACATGGAAATATCTACACCGCTACCTGTATAAACATGGAAATATCTACACAGCTATCTGTGTAAACATGGAAATATCTACACCGCTCTCTGTAAACATGCAAATATCTACAACGCTATCTGTGTAAACATGGAAATATCTACAGCGCTATCTGAGTAAACATGGAAATATCTGCAGCGCTATCTGTGTAAAGATGGAAATATCTACACCGCAATCTGTGCAAAGATGGAAATATCTACACATCTATCTGTGTAATGTTGGAAATATTGACACCGCAATGTGTGTAAACATGGTAATATATACACTGTTATCTGTATAAACATGGAAATATCTATATCGCCAAGTGTAAAAACATGGAAATATCTACACCTCCATCTTTATAAACATGGAAATATCTACACTGCCATCTGCATAAACATGGAAATATCTACACAGTCATCTGTATAAACATGGAAATAACTACACTGCTATCTCTATATACATGGAAATACCTACACCGCAATCGGTATAAACATGGAAATATGTACACCGCTATCTGTATAAACATTGAAATATCTACAGCGCTATCTGTATAAACTTGGAAATATTTAGAAGGCCATCTGTATAAACATGGAAATATCTCCACCGCTATCTGTTTAAACTTGGAAATATCTCAACCGCTATCTCTTTAATTATGGAAATATCTACACCGCTATCTGTATAAACATGGAAATATCTACACCGCTATCTGTATAAACATGGGAATATCTACATCACTATCTGTATAAACATGGAAATAACTCCATCGCTATCAGTATAAACTAGGAAATACCTCCACTGCTAACTTTGTAAACATGGAAATATCTTCACCGCTATCTTTATAAACATGGAAATATCTACACCGCTATCTGTGTAAACATGGAAATATCTACACAGCTATCTGTGTAAACATGAAAATATATGCACCGCTATCTGTGTAAAGATGGAAATATCTACACCTTAATCAGTGCAAATATGAAAATATCTACACCGAAATCTCTGTAAACATGGAAATATCTACACCGCTATCTGTATAAGCACGGAAATATCTAAACCGCTATCTGTATAAACATGGAAATATCTACACCGCTAGCTGCATAAATATCAAAATATCTACACCGCTATCTCTGTAAACATGGAAACGTCTACACCGCTATCTGTATAAACATGTAAATATCTACATGGCTATCTCTATAAACATGGAAATATCTACACCGCCATCTATATAAACATGGAAATCCCTACACGGTCATCTGTATAAACATGGAAATATCTACACAGCCATCTGTATAAACATGGAAATATCTACACAGCCATCTTTATAAAGATGGAAATATTTACACTGCTATCTGTATAAACATGATATAGCCACACCGCTATCTGTATAAACATGGAAATATCTACACTGTCATCTGTAAAAACATGGAAATAAATACACAGTCATCTCCATAAACATGGAAATATCTACACCTCCCTCAGTATAAACATGGAAATATCTACACTGCCATCTGTATACACATGGAAATATCTACACAGCCATCTGTATAAATATGGAAATATCTACACCGTTATCTGTATAAACATGGAAATATCTGCACCGCTATCTGTATAAACTTAGAAATATCTACACCACCATCTGCAGAAACATTTAAATATCTACACCGCTATCTGTATAAACATGGAAATATCTCCACTGCTATCGGTATAAACATGAAAATATCTACAGAACTATCTGTATAAACATGGAAATATCTACACCGCTATCTGAATGGACATGGAAATATATACACCGCTATCTGTATAAACATGGAAATATCTACACCGCTGTCTGTATAAACATGGAAATATCTACATCGCTGTCTGTATAAACATGGAAATATCTCCACCACCATTTGTATAAACATGGAAATATCTACACCGCTATCTTTATAAACATGGAAATATCTACACCGCTATCTGTATAAACATGGAAATATCTACAAAAATGTCGGTGTAAACGTGGAAATATCTAAACAGCTATCTGTGTGAAGCTGGAAATATGTACACCGCTACCTCTGTAAAGATGGATATATCCACATCGCAATCAGTGCAAAGATGGAAATATCTACACCGCTATCTCTGTAAACATGGAAATATTTACACAGCTGTCTGTATAAACATGGAAATATCTACAACGATATCTGTATAAACATGGAAATATCTACTTGGCTATATCTATAAACATGGAATTATCTACACCGCCAACTGTATAAACATGGAAATACCTACACGGTCATCTGTGTAAGCGTGGAAAAATCTACACAACTATCTGTATAAACATGGAAATATCTACAACGCCATCTGTATAAACATGGAAATATCCACACAGCCATCTGTATAAACATTTAAATATCTACACAGCCGTCTCTATAAACATGGAAATATCTTCACCGCTATCTGTATAAACACGGAAATAGCCACACCGCTGTCTGTATAAACATGGAAATAACTACACCCCCATCTGTAAAAACATGGAAATATCTACACAGTCATCTGTATAAACAAGGAAATATCTACACCTCCATCTGAATACACATGGAAATATCTTCACTGCCATCTGTGTACACATGGAAATATCTACAAAGCCAACTGTATATACATGCAAATATCTACACTGCTATCTCTATAAACATTGAAATACATACATCGCAATCTGTATAAACATGGAAATACCTACACCGCTATCAGTATAAACATGGAAATATCTGCACCGCTATTTGTATAAACTTGGAAATATCTACACTGCCATCTCCATAAACATGGAAATATCTCCACCGCTATTTGTATAAACATGGAAATATCTCCACCGCTATCTGTATAAACGTGGAAATATTTACACCGCTATCTGTACAAATATGGAAATATCTACACCGCTATCTCTATAAACAGGGAAAAATCTACACCGTTATCTGTATAAACATTGAAATATCTATACCGCTGTCTCCATAAACTTTGAAATACCTACACCACGATATGTATGAACATGGAAATATCTACACCGCCATCTGTATAAACATGGAAATATTTACACCGCTATCTGTATAAACACGGAAATATCTACACCACAATCTGTATAAACATGGAAATATCTAAACCGCTATCTGTATAAACATGGAAATATGTACACCGCTATCTTTATAAACATGAAATATCTACACCGCTATCTGTATAATCATGGAAATATCTACACCGCTATCTATATAAATATGGAAAAATCTACATCCACTATCTGTATAAACAGGGAAATGTCTGCACGGCTATCTGTATAAACATGGTAATATCTACAGGATTATCTCTATAAATATGGAAATATCTACACTGCCATCTGTATAAACATGGAAATAACTACGCAGACATCTGTGTAAACATGGAAATATCTACACTTCCATCTGCATAAACATGGAAATAGCCACACCGCTATCTGTATAAACATGGAAATACCTACACCGCCTTCTGTAAAAACATGAAAATATCTACACAGTCATTTGTGTAAACATGGAAATATATACATCTCCATCTGTATAAAAACGGAAATAATTACACTGCCATCTGTATACACACGGAAATATCTACACAGCCATCTATATAAACATGGAAATATCTACACCGCTATCTCTATAAACATGGAAATACCTACAATGCAGTCTGTATAAACATGGAAATACCTACACCACTATCTGTATCAACATGGACATATCTACACCGCTATGTGTATAAACTTGGAAATATCTACACTGCCATCTGTATAAACATGGAAATATCTCCTCCACTGTCTGTATAAACATGGAAATCCCTCCACGGCTATCTGTTTCAACATGGAAATATCTACACCGCTATCTGTATAAACATGGAAATATCTACACCGCTATCTGTATAAACATGGAAATATCTACATCGCTATCTGTATTAACGTGGAAATATCTACATCGCTATCTGTATAAACGTGGAAATATCTCCACCGCTATCTCTTCAAACATGGAAGTATCTCCACCGCTATCTCTATAAACATGGAAGTATCTACACTGCTATCTGTATAAACATGGAAACATCTAAAAAACAATCTGTGTAAACATGGAAATATCTACACAGCTATCTGTGTAAACATGGAAATATGAACACCGCTCTCTGTGTAAAGATGGATATATCTACACCGCAATCTGTGCAAATATGGAAATATCTACACAGCTATCTCTATAAACATGGAAATGTCTACACCGCTATCTGTATAAACATGGAAATATCTATATAGCTGTCTCTATAAATATAGAAATATCTACACAACCATCTGTATGAACATGGAAACACCTACATGGTCATCTCTATAAACATTAAAATATCTACACCACTATCTGTATAAACTTGGAAATATCTACACTGCCATCTCTATAAACATGGAAATATCTACCCAGCCATCTGTATAAACATGACAATATCTACACAGCCATCTCTATAAACATAGAAATATCTTCACCGCTATCTGTATAAACATGGAAATAACCACACCGCTATCTGTATAAACATGGAAATATCTACACAGCCATCAGTAAAAACATGGAAATATCTACACAGTCATCTGTATAAACATGGAAATATCTACACCTCCATCTGTATAAACATGGAAATATCTACAATCCCGTCTGTATACAGATGGAAATATCTACACAGCCATCAGTATAAACATGGAAATAACTACACTTCTGTCTCTATAAACATTAAATACATGCACCACAATCTGTATAAACATGGAAATATCTACACCGCTAGCTGTATAAACATGGAAATGTCCGCACCACTATCTGTATAAACTTGGAAATATCTACACCGCCATCTGTATAAACATGGAAATATCTACACTGCCATCTCTATACACATGGAAATATCTACACAGCCATTTGTATAAACGTGGAAATATCTACACCGCTATCTGTATAAACATGGAAATATCTGCACCGTTATCTGTATAAACATGGAAATATCCACACCGCGATCTGTGGAAACATGGAAATATTTACACCGCTATCTGTATAAACATGGAAATATCTCCACCGCTATCTCTATAAACATGGAAATATCTACAAGGCTATCTGTATAAACATGGAAATAACTACATCGCTTTCTGTATAAACATGGAAATATCTCCACCGCTATCTGTGTAAACATGGAAATATCTACACCGCCATCTGTAGAAACATGAAAATATCTACATAGTCATCTGTATAAACATGGACATATCTACTACGGTATCTCTGTAAACATGGAAATATCTACACTACTCTCTGTGTAAACATGGAAATATCTACGCCGCTATCAGTGTAAAGATGGAAGTATCTACACCGCAATCTGTGCAAAGATGGAAATATCTACACTGCTATCTCTATAAACATGGAAATATCTGCACCGCTATCTGTATAAACCTGGAATTATCTACACCACTTTCCACATAAACAAGGAAATATCTACACCGCCATCTTTATAAACATGAAAATATCTACACAGTCATCTGTATAGGCATGGAAATATCTACACCACCATCTCTATAAACATGGAAATATCTAAAGGGCCATCTGTATACACATGGAAATATCTACACAGCCATCAGAATAAACATGGATATATCTGCACCGCGAGGTGTATAAACATGGAAATATCTACACTGCTATCTGTATAAACGTGGAAATATCAACACCATTATCTGTCTAAACATGGAAATATCTACACCGCTATCTGTATAAACACGGAAATATCTACACCACTATCTCTATAAACATGGAAATACCTACACCGCCATCTCTGTAAACATGGAATTATCTACACTGCTATCTCTGTAAACATAGGAATATCTACACGGCCATCTCTATAAACATGGAAATATCTACACCACGATCTGCTTAAACATGGAAATATCTACCCCGCCATCTGTATAAACATGGAAGCACATACATGGTCATCTGTGTAAACATGGAAATATATACACCACGATCTGTATAAACATGGAAATATCTACACTGCTATCTGTATAAATATGGAAATATCTACACCGCCATCTGTATAAACATGGAAATGACTACACCGCTATCTGTATAAACATGGAAAAATGTACATGGCTATCTCTATAAACATGGAAATATCTACACCGCAATCTGTATAAACAGGGAAATACCTTCAAGGTCGTCTGTGTAAACATGGAAATATCTACACAACTATCTGTATAAACCTGGAAATATCTACAACGCCATCTGAATAAACATGGAAAAATCCACACAGCCATCTCTATAAACATGGAAATATCTAGAGAGCCATCTCTATAAACATTGAAATATCTTCAACACTATCTGTATAAACATGGAAATAGCCACACCACTATCTGTATAAACGTGGAAATATCTGCACTGCCATCTGCATACACATGGAAATATCTACACAGCCATCTGTAGAAACATGGAAATATCTATACCGCTATCTGTATAAAAATGGAAATATCTACACCGCTATCTGTATAAACATGGGAATATCTACACCGATATCTGGATAAACATGGAAATATCTACACCACAATCTGTATAAAAATGGAAATATCTACACTGTCATCTGTAAAAACCTGTAAATATCTTCACAGCCATTTGTATAAACATGGAAATATCTACACTGCTATCTGTACAAACATGGAAATACCCACACCGCTATCTGTATAAACATGGAAATATCTACAACCCAATCTGTGCAAATATGGAAATATCTACACCGCTATCTCTGTAAACATGGAAATATCTACACCGCTAACTGTATAAACATGGAAATATCTACCCCACTATTGGTATAAATATGGATGTATCTACACCACATCTGTATAAATATGGAAATATCTACACCGCTATCTCTATAAACATGGAAATGTCTACACCGCTATCTGTATAAACATTGAAAAAACTACATGGCTATTTCTATAAACATGGAAATATCTACACTGCCATTTTTATAAACTTGGAAACACCTACGGGATCATCAGTATAAATATGGAAATATTTACACCACTATCTTTATAAACTTGGAAATATCTACACTGCCATTGGTAAAAACATGGATATAACTACACAGCCATCTGTATAAACATGGAAATATCTACACTGCCATCTCTATAAACATGGAAATATCTTCAACGATATCTGTATAAACATGGAAATAGCCTCTCTGCTATCTGTATAAACAAGGAAATATCTACACCACCATCTCTATAAACATGGAAATATCTAAAGGGCCATCTGTATACACATGGAAATATCTACACAGCCATCAGAATAAACATGGATATAACTACACCGCGAGCTGTATAAACATGGAAGTATCTACACCGCTATCTGTATAAACGTGGAAATATCAACACCATTATCTGTATAAACATGGAAATATCTACACCGATATCTGTATAAACACGGAAATATCTACACCACTATCTCTATAAACATGGAAATACCTACACCGCCATCTCTGTAAACATGGAATTATCTACACCGCTATCTCTGTAAACATAGGAATATCTACAGGGCCATCTCTATAAACATGGAAATATCTACACCACGATCTGCTTAAACATTGAAATATCTACCCCGCCATCTGTATAAACATGGAAGCACATACATGGTCATCTGTATAAACATGGAAATATATACACCACGATCTGTATAAACTTGGAAATATCTACACTGCTATCTGTATAAATATGGAAATATGTACACCGCCATCTCTATAAACATCGAAATGACTATACCGCTATCTGTATAAACATGGAAATATCTAAATGGCTAGCTCTATAAACATGGAAATATCTACACCACAATCTGTATAAACAGGGAAATACCTTCAAGGTCGTCTGTATAAACAAGGAAATATCTACACAACTATCTGTATAAACCTGGAAAGATCTACAACGCCATCTGTATAAACATGGAAATATCCACACAGCCATCTCTATAAACATGGAAATATCTAGAGAGCCATCTCTATAAACATGGAAATATCTTCAACACTATCTGTATAAACATGGAAATACCCACACCACTATCTGTATAAACGTGGAAATATCTACACTGCCATCTGCATACACATGGAAATATCTACACAGCCATCTGTATAAACATGGAAATATATATACCGCTATCTGTATAAAAATGGAAATATCTACACCAGTATCTGTATAAACATGGGAATATCTACACCGATATCTGGATAAACATGGAAATATCTACACCACAATCTGTATAAAAATGGAAATATCTACACTGTCATCTGTAAAAACCTGTAAATAGCTTCACAGCCATCTGTATAAACATGGAAATATCTACACTGCTATCTGTATAAACATGGAAATAGCCACACCGCTATCTGTATAAACATGGAAATATCCACACCGCAATCTGTGCAAATATGGAAATATCTACACCGCTATCTCTGTAAACATGGAAATATCTGCACTGATAACTGTATAAACATGGAAATATCTACACCACTACTGGTATAAACATGGAAGTATCTAAACCGCTATCTGCATAAACATGGAAATATCTACACAACTATTTGTATAAACATGGAAATATCTACACCACATCTGTATAAATATGGAAATATCTACACCGCTATCTCTATAAACACGGAAGTGTCTTCACCGCTATCTGTATAAACATTGAAATATCTACATGGCTATTTCTATAAACATGGAAATATCTACACCGCCATTTGTATAAACATGGAAACAACTACAGGATCATCTGTATAAATATGGAAATATTTACACCAGTATCTGTATAAACTTGAAAATATCTTCACTGCCATCTGTAAAAACATAGATATAACTACACAGCCATCTGTATAAACCTGGAAATATCTACACTGCCATCTCTATGAACATGGAAATATATTCAACGATATCTGTATAAACATGGAAATAGCCACTCTGCTATCTGTATAAACAAGGAAATATCTACACCACCATCTGTAAAAACACGGAAATATCTACACAGTCATCTGTATAAACTTTGAAATATCTACACCTCCATCTGCATAAACATGGAAATATCTACACTGCCATCTGTACACACATGGAAATATCTACACAACCATCTGTACAAACATGGAAATAACTTCACTGCTATCTCTATAAACATGGAGCTACGTACACCGCAATCGGTATAAAAATGGAAATATCTGCACCGCTATCTTTATAAACTTGGAAATATCCACACCGCCATCTGAATAAACATGGAAATACCTCCAACGCTATCAATATTAATATGGAAATATCTACACCGCTCTCTATATAAATATGGAAATGCCTAACCGCTGTCTGTATAAACAAGGAAATATCTACATGGCTATCTCTATTAACATGGAAACATCTACATCGCCATCTGTATAAACTTGGAAGTAACTAAACTGTCATCTGTATGAACATGGAAATAACTACACTACTATTTTTATAAACAGGGAAATATCTACACTGCCATCTGTATAAACATGGAATTATCCACACAGTCATCTGTATAAACATGGAAATATCTTCACCGCTATATGTATAAACATGGAAATATTCACATCGATATACGTATAAACATGGAAATATCTTCACCTCCATCTGTATAAACCTGGAAATATCTACACTGCCATCTGTATACACATTGAAATATCTACACTGCCATCCGTATAAACATGGAAATATCTACACCAATATCTGTATAAATATGGAAATATCTACACTGCTATCACTATAAAAATGGAAATATCTACACCACCATCTGTTTAAACATGCAAATATCTACCCATTCATCTGTATAAACATGGAAATATCTTCACCACCATCTGTATAAACATGGAAATATCTACAATGCCATCTGTATACACATGGAAATACCTTCACACCATCTGTATAAACATGGAAACATCAACACCGCTATCTCTATAAACATGGAAATAACTATACCGCTGTCTGCAAAAACATGGAAATGTCTACATCACTGTCTGTATAAACATGGAAATATCTCCACCGCTATCTGTATAAACATGGAAATATTCACACCGCTATCTGTATAAACATGGAAATATCTACATCGCTATCTGCATAAACATGGATATATCTACACCGTTATTTAATAAACATGGGAATACCAACACCGCTATCTGTATAAACATGGAAGTACCTGCAAAGCTATCTGTATAAACATGGAAATATCTACACCACCATGTGCATAAAGATTGAAATATCTACACGGCTATCTGTGGAAAAAGAGAAATATCTACACCGTGATCTGTATAAAGATGGAAATATCTACACCGCTACCTGTATAAACATGGAAATATTTACACCGCTATCTGTATAAACATTGAAATAGCTACACCACGATCTGTATAAACAAGGAGATAACTCCACCGCTCTCTGTATAAACATGGAAATATCTACACCGACATCTGTATAATCATGGAAATATCTACACCTCCATCTCTATAAACATGGAAATATCTACACCGCTATCTGTATAAATATGGAAAGATCTACACTGCCATCTCCACAAACATGGAAATATCTACACCGCTATCTGTCTAAACATGGAAATATCTACACTGCTATCTTTGTAAACATGGAAATATCTACACTGCCATCTGTATACACATGGAAATACCTACACAGCCATCTGTATAAACATGGAAACATCTACACCGCTATCTCTATAAACAAGGAAATATGTATACCGCTAACTGTATAAACATGGAAATATCTTCATCACTGTCTGTATAAACATGGGAATATCTACACGGCTATCTGTATAAACATGGAAATATCGACACCGCTATCTGCATAAACATAGAAATATCTTCATCACTCTCTGTATAAACTTGGAAATATCTACAACGCTATCTGTGTAAAGATGGAAATATCTACACCTCAATCTGTGGAAAGATGGAAATATCTTCACTGCTATCTCTGTAAACATTTAAATATCTACACTGCTATCTGTATGAAGATGGAAATATCTACACCACCATCTGTATACACATGGAAATATCTACCCCCCATCTGTATAAACATCGAAATATCTACACCACTATCTCTATAAACATGGAAATATCTACAACGCCATCTCTAGAAACATGAAAATATCTACACCACCATTTCCATAAACATGGAAATATCTACACAGCCAACTTTATAAGCATGAAAATATCTACACCGCCATCTGTATAAACATGGAAATATCTACACCGCTATCTGTATAAACATGGAAATATCCACACCGCTATCTCTATAAACATGGAAATATCTACACCGCCATCTGTATAAACATGCAAATATCTACACATTCATCTGTATAATCATGGAAATATCTACACTACAATCTTTATAAACATGGAAATAGCTACACTGCCATCTGTATACACATGGAAAGATCTACAGAGCTATCTGTATAAACATGGAAATATCTACACCGCTATCATTATAAACATGTTAATATCTATACAGCTCTCTGTATAAACATGCAAATATCTACATCTCTATCTGTATAAACATGGAAATAACTCTACCGCTATCTGTATGAACATGGAAATATCTACACCGCTATCTCTATAAACATGGAAATATCTTCACTGCTATCCGTATAAACACGGAAATATCAACAACGCTATCTGTGTAAACATGGATATATAAACACAGCTATCTGTGTAAACTTGGAAATATATACAGAGCTATCTGTGTAACGATGGAAATATCTGCACTGAAATCTGTGCAAAGATGGAAATATCTACACCGCTATCTCTACAATCATGGAAATATCTACACCGCTATCTGTATAAACATGGAAATGTCTACACTGCAGTCCGTATAAACAAGGAAATATCTACACCGACATCTGTATAAACGTGGAAATATCTACACCACCATCTCTATAAACATGGAAATATCTACACTACCATCTGTATACACATGGAAATATCTACACAGCCATCTGTATAAACATGGAAATATCTACACCGCTATCTGTATACACATGGAAATATCTACAACGCTATCTGTGAAAACATGGAAATACCTACACAGCTATCTGTGTAAACTTGGAAACATCTACAAAGCTATCTGTGTAAAGATGGAAATATCTACACTGCAATCTGTGGAAAGATGGAAATACCTACACCCCTATCTCGGTAAACATGGAAATATCTACACTGCTATCTTTATAAAGATGGAAATATCTACACGTTTATCTGTATAAACATGGAAATATCTATACTGCCATCTGTATAAACTTGGAAATATCTACACTGCCTTCTGTATAAACATGGAAATATCTACACTGCTATCAGTATAAATTTGGAAATATCTACACCGCTATCTCTATAAACATGGAAATATCTACACCGCTCTCTGTATAAACATGGAAATATCTACCACGCTATCTCCATAAACTTGGAAATTTCTACATCACCATCTGCATAAACATGCAAATATCTACATAGTCATCTGTATAAACATGGAAATATCTACACCATGATCTCTATAAACATGGAAACATCTACACTGCCATCTGTATACACATGGAAATATCTACCCTGCCATCTGCATAAATATGGAAATATCTACACCGCTATCTCTCTAAACATATCACTATCTGTATAAACATGGAAATGCCTACATCACTGTCTGTATAAACATGGAAATATCTCCACCGCTATCTGTATAAACATGGAAATAACTACACCGCTATCTGTGTAAACATGGAAATATCTACACCGCTATCTCTATAAACATGGAAATATATACATGGCTATCTGCATAAACATGGAAATACTTACACCGCCATCTGTATAAACATGGAAATATCTACACCGCTATCTGTATAAATATGGAAATATCTACACAGCTATCTCTATAAACATGGAAATATGTACACCGCTATATGTATAAACATGGAAATATAGCCACCGCCATCTGTATAAACATGGATATATCCACACCACAAGCTGTATAAACATGGAAATATCTACACCGCTATCTGTATAAACATGGAAATAGAAATAGCGTTATCTGTATGAACATGGAAATGTCTACACCGCTATCTGTATAAACATGGAAATAATTAAATCGCTATCTGTATAATCATGGCAATATCTACATTGCCATCGGTATAAACATGGAAATATCTGCACCGCCATCTGTATAAACATAGAAATATCTACACCGCTATCTGTAAAAATATGGAAATATCTACACCACTATCTGTATGAACATAGAAATACCTTCACCACTATCTCTATAAACATAGAAATTCCTACACCGCCATCTCTATACACATGGAAATATGTACATTGCTATCTCTATAAGCATAGAAATATCTACATCGCCATCTCTATAAACGTGGAATTATCTACACCGTCATCTGCATGAACATGGAAATATCTACACCGATATATGTGTTAACATGGAAATATATACACCGCCATCTGTATAAACGTGGAAATATCTACACTGCCATCTGTAGAAAGATGGAAATAACTACACCGCGATCAGTATAAACATGGAAATATCTACACCGCTACCTGTATAAACATGGAAATATCTACACCGCTATCTGTATAAACATGGAAATATCTACATGATGATCTGTATAAAAAAGGAAATATCTCCACCCTTATCTGTATAAACATGGAAATATCTACACCGCTATCTGTATAAACATGGAAATATCTACACCGCTATTTGTATAAACAGGGAAATATCTGCAACGCTATCTGTGTAAACATGGAAATATCTTCAGGGCAATCTGTGTAAACTTGGAAATATCTACACCGCTATCTGTGTAAAGTCGGAAATATCTACACCGCAATCTGTGCAATGATGGAAATATCTATACTGCTATCTATGTAAACATGGATATATCTACACCGTTATCTCTATAAACATGGAAATATCTACACCGTTATCTGTATAAACATGGAACTATCTACACCGCTATCTCTATAAACATGGAAATACCTACAACGACATCTGTATAAACATGCAAATATTTACAGAGTCGTCTGTATAAACATGGAAATACCTACACCACCGTCTCTATAAACATGAAAATATCTACACTGCCATTTGTATACACATGGAAATATCTACTCATACATCTGTATAAACATGGAATTATCTACACCGCTAACTGTATAAACATGGAAATATCTACAATGCTATCTCTATAAACATGGAAATATCTACCCTGCCATCTGTATAAACTTGCAAATATCTAAAACGTTCTCTGGATAAACATGGAAATATCTTCACCACAATCTCTATAAACAAGGAAATATCAACATTGCCCTCAGTATACACCTGGAAATATCTACACAGTCATCTGTATAAACATGGAAATATCTACACCGATATCTCCATAAACATGGGAATATCTTCACCGCTATCTGTATAACAATGGAAATATCTGCACCCCTATCTTTATAAACATGGTAATATTTACACAGACGTCTGTATAAACATGGAAATATCTACAAAAAGATGTCTATAAACATGGAAATATCTACACTGCCATCTGTATAGACATGGAAATATCTACACAACCCTCTGTATATACATGGAAGTATCTACACCGCTGTCTGTATAAACATGGAAATATCTACTACACTATCTCTGTAAACATGGAAATATCTACACTGCTATCTGTATAAACATGGAAAGATTTACACGGCTATCTATATGAACATGGAAATATCTACACCGCCACCTGAATAAACATGGAAATATCTACAACGCAATCTTTATAAACATGGAAATATCTACACCGCTACGTGTATAAATATGCAAATATCTACACCGATATCTCTACAAACATTGAAATATCTATACTGATATCTGTATAAACATGGAAATGTCTACATCACTGTCTGTATAAATAAGGAAATATCTCCACCGATATCTGTATAAACATGGAAATATCTACACCGCCATATGTATAAACATGGAAATATCTACACTGCCATCTGTGGAAAGATGGAAATATCTACATCGCTATCTGTATAAACATGGAAATGTCTACACCGCTATCTGTATAAACATGGAAATATCTACAACGCCATCTTTGTAAACATGGAAATATCTACACAGCTATCTGTGTAAACTTGGAAATATCTACACCGCTATCTGTGGAAAGATGGAAATATCTACACCGCAATCTGTGCAAAGATGGAAATATCTACACCGCTATCTCTGTAATCATAGAAATGTCTACACCGCTATCTGTATAAACATGGAAATATCTACACCTTCATCCGTATAAACATGGAAATATCTACAGCGCCATTTGTGCAAACATATAAATATCTACACCACCATCTGTATAAAGATGGAAATAACTACACCGCTATCTGTATAAATATGGAAATATCTACACCGTTATCTCTATAAACATGGAAATATCTACACCGTTATCTCTATAAACATGGAAATAACTACACCACAATCCTTATAAACATGCAAATATCTACACAGTCATCTGTATGAACCTGGAAATTCCTACAGCACCATCTGTATAAACATGGAAATATATACACCACCAACTCTATAAACATGGAAATATCTACACTGCAATCTGTATACACCTGGAAATATCTACACAGCCTTCTGTATAAACATGGAAATATCTACACCGCTATCTCTATAAACATGCAGATTTCAATATCACTATCTGTATCAACATGTAAATGTCTACATCACTGTCTCTCTAAACATGGAAATATGTCCACCGCTATCTGTATAAACGTGGAAATATCTACACCGCTATCTGTATAAATATGGAAATATCTACACCACCCTCTCTATAAACATGGAAATATCAACACTGCCCTCTGTATGCACCTGGAGATATCTACACAGCCATCTGTATAAAAATGGAAATATCTACACCACTATCTCTATAAACATGGAAATATCTATACGCTATCTGTATAAACATGGGAACGTCTACATCACTGTCTGTATAAACATGGAAATATCTCCACCGCTATCTGTATAAACATGGAAATATCTACACCGCTATCTGTATAAATATGGAAATATCTACACCACTATCTGTATAAACATGGAAATATCTACAACGCTATCTTTGTAAACGTGAAAATATCTACAAACTATCTGTGTAAACTTGGAAATATCTATAACGCTATCTGTGTAAAGATGGAAATATCTACACCGCTATCTCTGTAAACATGGACATATCTACACCGCTATCTGTATAAACATGGAAATATCTACACCGCTATCTGTATAAACATGGAAATATCTACAGTGCCATCTGTATAAACATCAAAATATATACACCGCTATCTCTGTAAACATGGAAATATCTACACTTCAATCTCTGTAAACATGGAAATTTCTACAACACATTCTCTATAAACATGGAAATATCTACACCGCCATCTCCACAAACATGAAAATATCTACACCGCCATCTAGATATACATGGAAATATCTACACCGCCATCTGTATAAACATGAAAATATCTACACCGCTATGTGTATAAATATGGAAATATCTACAGCGCTATCTCTATAAACATGGAAATACCTACACCGCTATCTGTATAAATATGTAAATATCTACACCGCCAACTGTATAAACATGGAAATATCTACACCGCCATCTATATAAACATGCAAATATCTTCACTGCTATCTGTATAAATATGGAAATATCTACACCGGTATCTCTATAAACATGGAAATATCTACAACGCTATCTCTATAAACATGGAAATGTCTACACCGCTATCTCTATAAACATGGAAAAATCTACACCGCCATCTGTATAACCATTCAAATATTTACACAGACGTCCGTAGAAACATGGAAATATCTACACCAAGATCTCTATAAAGATGGAAATACCTACACTGCCTTCCGTATACTCATGGAAATATCTACACAGCCATCTGTATAAATATGGAAATATCTACGCCGCTGTCTCTATAAACATGGAAATGTCTACACCGCTATCTGCATAAACATGGAAATATCAACATCGCTATATGTATCAACATGGAAATATCTCCGCCGCTATCTGTATAAACAAGGAAATATCATCAACGCAGTCTGTATAAACATGGAAATATCTACACCGATATCTGTATAAACATGGAAATACCTACAACGCTATCTGTGTGAACATGGAAATATCTACACAGCTCTCTGCGCAACCTTGGAAGTATCTACACCGCTATCTGTGTAAAGATGGAAATATATACACCGCAATCTGTACAAAGATGGAAATGTCTACACAGATATCTCTGTAGACATGGAAATATCTACACCGTTATCTGTATTAACGTGGAAATATCTACAAAACCATCTGTATAAACATGGAAATATCTACACCGCTATCGGTAAAAACACGGAAAAATCTACACTGCTATCTGTATAAACATCGAAATATCTACATAGTTATCTCTATAAAAATGGAAATATCTCCACTGCTATCTGTATAAACGTGGAAATATCTACACCACTATCTGTATAAACATGGAAATATCTACATCGCTTTCTGTAGAAACATGGAAATATCCACACCGCCATTTGTATAAACATGGAAATATGTACACTGCCATCTGTATGAACATGGAAATATCTACAGAGTCATCTGCATAAAAGTGGAAATATCTACACCGCCATGTTTATAAACATGGAAATATCTACACTGCCATCTTTATACACATGGAAATATCTACACAGCCATCTGCAAAAACATGGAAATATCTACACCGCTATCTCTATAAACATGGAAATATCTATACTGCTATCTGTATAAACATGGAAATGTCTACATCACTGTCTGTATAAACATGGAAATATCTCCATCGCTCTCTGTATATACTTGGAAATATCTACACCGCTATCAGTGTAAACATGGAAATATCTACGAAGCTATCTGTATAAACATGGATATATCTACAACGCTATCTGTGTAAACATGGAAATATCTACACAGCTATCTGTGTAAACTTGGAAATAACTACAATGCTGTCAGTGTATAGATTGAAATATCTACACCGCTATCTCTATAAACATGGAAATATCTACACTGCTATCTCTATAAACATGGAAATATCTACAGCGTTATCTGAATAACCATGGAAATACCATCACCGATATCCGCATAAACATGCAAATATCTACACCGCTGTCTGTATAAACATGGAAATATCTCCACCACTATCACTATAAACATGGAAATATCTACACTGCCATCTCTATAAACAAGGAAATATATACACTGCTATCTGTATAAACATAGAAATAACTACACCGCTATCTGTATAAACATGGAAATAACTACACCGCCATCTGCATGTCCATGGAAATAACTACGCCACCATCTGTATAAACATGGAAATATCTACACAGCCATCTGTGTATAGATGGAAATATCAACACCGCCATCTGTACAAACATTGAAATATCTACATCGCTATCTCTATAAACATGGAAATATCTGCACTGCCAACTGTAAAAACATGGAAATACCTATACAGTCATCTCTGTAAACATGGAAATATCTACAATGCCATCTGTATACACATGGAAATATCTACGCAGCCATCTGTATAAACATGTAAATATCTACACTGCTATCTCTGTAAACATGGAAATATCTACACCGCCATCTCTATAAACATGAAAATATCTTCACTGCCATCTCCATAATCATGGAACTAACTACTCCGCCATCTGTATAAACAAGGAAACATCTAGACCCCCATCTGTGTGAATTAGGAAATATCTACAATGCCATCTGTATAAAGATATAAATATCTGCACCGCGAACTGTATAAACATGGAAATATCTACATCGCTATCTGTATAAACGTGGAAATGCCAACACCGCTATCGGTATAAACATGGAAATATCTACAACGCCATCTATATAAACATGGAAATATCTACACCGCTTTGTCTATAAACATGGAAATACCTACACCGCTATCTCTATAAACATGGAAATATCCACACCGCCATCTGCATATCCATGGAAATATCTACAACGCCATCTGTATAAAGATGGAAATATCTACACGGCAATCTGTGTACAGATGGAAATATCAATACCGCCATCTGTAAAAACATGGAAATTTCTACACCGCTATCTGTATAAACATAGAAATACCTACACTGCAGTCTGTATAAACATGGAAATATCTACACCTGTATCTGTATAAACATGGAAATATTTACACCACGATCTGTATAAACACGGAAATATTTACACCGCTATCTGCATAAACCTGGAAATATCTACACTGCTATCTCTATAAATATGGAAATATCTACACCGCCATCTGTATAAACATGGAAATATCTACACAGTCATGTGTAGGAACATGGAAATATCTACACCACCGTTTGTATAAAGATGTAAATATCTACAACGTTATCTGTATAAAGATGGAAATATCTACACAGTGATCTGTATAAACATGGAAATATGTACAGCACTCTCTGAATAAAGATGGAAATATCTACAACGCTATCTGTAAAAACATGGAAATATCTACACCACTATCTCCATCAACATGGAAATATATACACCGCCATCTCTTTAAACATGGAGATATCTACAACGCCATCTACATAAACAAGAAAATACCTACACCGCTATCTGTATAAACATGGAAATATCTACACCGCCATCTGTATAAACATGGAAATATCTACACCGCTATCTGTATAAACATGGAAATATCTACACCGCAATCTGTATAAACATGGAAATATCTACACCGCTATATGTATAAATATGAAATATCTAAACCGCTATCTCTATAAAAATGGAAATATCTACACTGCTATCTGTATAAACATGGAAATATCCTCACTGCTATCTCTATGAACATGGATATATCTACACCGCTAACTAAATAAACATGGAAATATCTTCACTGCCATCTCTATAAACATGGAATTATCTACACTGCCATCTGTATAAACATGGAAATATCTACATCGCTATCTGTATTAACATGGAAATATGTACACTGCTATCTGTATAAACATGGAAATATCTAGACCGCCATCTGTATAAACATGGAAAAATCTTCACTGCCATCTGTATAAAGATGGAAATATCTGCACTGCGAATTGTATAATCATGGAAATATCTACACCGCTATCTCTATAAACATGGAAATACCTTCAACACCATCTCTATAAGCCTGTGAATATCTACACCGCTCTCGGTATAAACATGGAAATATCTACACCGCTATCTGTATAAACCTGGCAAGATCTACACAGATATCTGTATAAATATGGAAATATCTACAACGCTGTCTCTCTAAACATGGAAATATCTACACCGCTATTTGTATAAACATGGAAATATCTACATCGTTATCTCTATAAACAGGAAAATATCTACACTGACATCTGTATAAACATGGAAATAACTTCACAGTCATCTGTATAAACATGGAAATATTTACTCCACCATCTGTATAAACATGGAAATATCTACACGCAAAGCTGTATAAACATGGAAATATCTAGAGAGTCATCTTTATAAACATTTAAATATCTATACCGCTATCTGTATAAACATGGAAATATCCACACCGCTATCTGTATAAACATGGAAATAGCCACACCGCTATCTGTATAAACATGGAAATGTCTGCACCGCTATCTTTATAAACATGGAAATATCTGCAACTCTATCTGTGTAAACATAGAAATATCTACATGGCTGTTTGTGTAAACATGGAAATATCTGCACCGCTATCTGTATAAAGATGGAAATATCTACACCACTGTCTGTAAAACGTGGAAATATCTACACCGCTCTGTTTATAAACCTGGAAATATCTACACCAATATCTGCATAAACAAGGAAATATCTACACCGCCATCTGTATAAACATGGAAATACCTACACCGCTATCTGTATAAATATGGAAATATCCACACCGCTATCTCTATAAACATGGAAATAAATTCACCGATTTCTCTATAAACATGGAATTATCTACACTGCAATCTCTATATACATGGAAATATCTACACCGCCATCTCTATAAACATGAAAATATCTACACCGCCATCTTCAGAAACATGGCTGTATCTACACCGCCATCTGTATAAACATGGAAATATCTAAACCACTATCTGTATAAACATGGAAATATCTTCACTACCATCTGTATAAACATGGAAATATCTACACCGCCATCTGTATAAACATGGAAATATCTCCACCGCAATCTGTATAAATATGGAAATTCCTACACTGCTACCTCTATAGACATGTAAATATCTACACCGCTATCTGTATAAACATGGAAATATCTACAATGCCATCTGTATAAAGATGGAAATACCTACACCGCGAGCTGTATAAACATGGAAATATCTACACCGTTATCTGTATAAACATGGAAATACCAACACCGTTATCTGTATAAACATGGAAATATCTACACCGTTATCTCTATAAACATGAAAATACTTACACCACCATCTCTATAAGCATGGAAGTATTTACACTGCTATCTCTGTAAACATAGAAGTAACTACACCACCCTCCCTATAAACATGGAAATATCTACACCGCCATCTGCATAAACATGGAAATATCTACACAGACATCTGTATAAACATGGAAATATCTACACTGCCATCTGTATAAACTTGGAAATATCTACACTGACATCTGTAGAAAGATGGAAATGTCTACAAAGCGATCTGTATAAACATGGGAATTTCTCCACCGCTACCTGTATAAACATGGAAATATCTTCACCGCCATCTGCATAAACATGGAAATATCTACACAGACATCTGTATAAACATGGAAATATCTACACTGCCATCTGTATAAACTTGGAAATATCTACACTGACATCTGTAGAAAGATGGAAATGTCTACAAAGCGATCTGTATAAACATGGGAATTTCTCCACCGCTACCTGTATAAACATGGAAATATCTACACCGCTATCTCTATCAACATGGAAATAACTACACCGCAATCTGTATAAACATGGAAATATCTACAATTCTATCTCTGTAAACATGGAAATATCTACACAGCTATCTGTGTAAACTTGGAAATATCTACACCGCTATATGTGTAAATTTGGCAATAATTACACCGCAATCTGTGCAAAGATGGAAATATCTACACCGCTATCTCTGGAAACATGGAAATATCTACAGCGCTATCTGTATAAACATGGAAATATCTACACTGCCATCTGTATAAACATGGAAATATCTACAGCGCCACCTCTATAAACATGGAAATATCTACACTGCCATCTGTACACACATGGAAATATCTACACAGCAATCTGTATAAACATGGAAATATCTACACCGCTATCTCTATAAATATGGAAATAACTTCTCCGCTATCTGTGTAAACATGGAAATATCTATATCGCTATCTGTATAAACAGGGCAATATCTCCACCGAGATCTGTATAAACATGGAAATATCTACACCGCGATCTGTATAAACATGGAAATATCTTCACCGCTATCTGTATAAACATGGAAATATCTACATGGCTATCTCTATAAACATGGAAATATCTACACCGCCATCAGTATAAACTTGGAAATATCTACACTGCCATCTGTGTAAACATGGAAATATCTGCACAGCCATCTCTTTAAATATGGAAATAGCTACACCGCTATCTGTATAAACATGGAAATAGCCACACTGCTATCTATATAAACATGGAAATATCTACACAGTCATCTGTATAAACATGGAAATATCTACACCACCATCTGTATAAACTTGGAAATATCTACATTGCCATCTGAATACACATGGAAATACCAACAATGCCATCTGTATACACATGAAAATATCTACATAGCCATCTGTATCAACATGGAAATAACTGCACCGCTATCTCTATAAACAAGGAAATACCTACACCGCTATCTGTATAAACATGGAAATATCTTCACCGCTATCTCTATAAAGATGGAAATATCTACACTGCCATCTGTATAAACATGCAAATATCTACACAGTCATCTGTATAAACATGGAAATATCTACACCACCATCTCTATAAACATGGAAATATCAAGACTGCCATCTCTATACACATGGAAATATCTACACAGCCATCTGTATAAACATGGAAATATCTACACCGCTATCTCTATAAACATAGAAATATCTACATGGCTATCTGTATAAACATGGAAATATCTATATCACTATCTGTATAAACATGGAAATATCTCCACCGCAATCTCTATAAATATGGAAATATCTACACCGCTATCTGTATAAACATGGAAATATCTACACCGCTATCTGTATAATCATGGAAATACCTACACCGCTATCTGTATAAACATGGAAATATCTACAACGCTATCTGTGTAAACATGGAAATATCTACAATGCTATCTGTGTAAACATGGAAATATCTACACAGCTATCTGTGTAAACTGGGAAATATCTACACCAATTTCTGTGTAAAGATGGAAATACCTACACCGCAATCTGTGAAAAGATGGAAATATCTACACCGCTATCTATGTAAACACGGAAATATCAACACCACCATCTGCATAAACATGGAAATATCTACACTGCCATCTGTATAAACATGGAAATATCTACACAGCCATCTCTATAAACATGGAAATATCTACAGAGCCATCTGTATTAACATGTAAATATCTACACCGGTATGTGTATAAACATGGAAATACCTACACCGCTATCTGTATAAACATGAAAATATCTACACTGCTATATGTATAAATATGGAAATATCTACACAGCTATCTCTATAAACATGGAAATATCTTCACCACTATCTGTATAAACATGGAAATGTCTTCACCGCTATCTCAATAAACATGGAAATATCTACACCGCCATCTGTATAAACATGGAAATATCTACACCGCTACCTGTATAAACATGGAAACATCTGCACCGCCATCTTTAAAAACATGGAAATATCTACACCGCCATCTGTATAAACATGGAAATAGCTACACCGCCATCTTTAAAAACATGGAAATATCTACACACTCACCTGTATAAACATGGAAATATCTACAACATCATCTGTATAAACATGGAAATATCTACACTGCCAGGAGCTCAAGAGCAGCCTGAGCAATACAGCAAGGCCTCATCTCTACAAAAAAGTAGGAAATATTAGCTGGCCATGGTGGTGTGCACATGTAGTCCCAGCTTCTTGGGAGGCCGTGGTGGGAGGATCCACGGAGCCCAGGAGTTTAAGGCTGCAGTGAGCTTGGATAACGACTGCACTCCAGCCTGGATGACAGAACAAGAACCTGTTTCAAAAAAGAAAAAAGAAAAAAAAACCTAAAAACTAAAAACTGGATGTAGTTTGCTAGTAACTAAACAGCAAATTAATTGTAACATGCTTACATATCAACGATGTCTTTCTTCTTTGATCATAAACCTGCTCACTAAGAAGCTGCTGAAGTCCATGGTAGTGACAGGTACATGTCTGCATCCTTGTCCTGACCTGCATCTTCTTTGATTGTCCCCATCTGTGTCTCTGACTGGCACTGCCGAACCGTCTTGCTACCTGATCAATGTTGTACTGAACCGGACTGCTAACTGATCAATGTTGTCGAGCTCACTGCACAAAGCTGTTGTTACAAGGTAGATTTCTGCCTGGAATAGCCATACTTACACTGTTTATATTCCTTACTCCTGACCCATCCAACGCAGCACAAGTTCTATTTATTGCCATAGAAACATAGGTCATTTGGAAACACCTCCTTCATTTCTATGGAATGTTCAAACATTTCTGACATTTTGGACTCTGTTCTAGCCTCTTGTTAAATATATCCAGAAAAGAGACAAAGCTTTATGGGGGGGCTATATGCACACATATGCTATAGAATAAGCTATCTAAATGCTTAAAAATACTTTCCATCTGTCACCGCACCTTAATAGGTACACAGAAATTAAGTATGTGTATATCTGTCTGTATAGATACGTATAAATATATATCCCCAAAACAAAAACTCATTCTCTTACTTATACATGGGTAGAATATAGGTGAATATACATATACATTTATAGGTAGAACAAAAAAACCCTCAGCCTCTTTAGGGCCATGTGTTTTCTCTGAGTAATTGTCACAATTAATTAAAATACATGTGTATGCCTTTTTAGATAAATTTCATCAGACCAGTTTCTGTCTGGTTGGAAAATAATAACTGCCTATTTGCTAAGTGCCCCTGCCCCCATACTATGTTCCAGTGAACTAAAGACCTCTGGCAATCATAGATTTACAACTCAGCAAGATTAAACAATTTATTGTTATTTATGACATCCAAGCTGTATCTTCTGTATTATATTCCACATTAGCATCTATCACTTTACATTTGGGAGATCCTGTCCAAAAAATGATTATGCCTCCTAACCAAACATTCAGCAGGGCTGCAGGAACAGGCCCCCTGAACAAACATCCTGCCAAAGTACTTTAAAGCACCGTGAGCTGCCACAGCTGTGCATTTTCAGATGACTCAGCAGATTAGCGTGGAGTCTCTTAGCCTCTGCTTGGTCTGTTCCTTTCAGTGATCTCTCACATGGCCCAGTCCATTCGGTTTGAAAATCCTCATGAAATGAGCAGATTATGATCTGGCTTCAGTAGAGGGCCATGGGGTGGGCATGGAGGGGAGAGGGTTTGCTCTTAACACAGCCTGAGCCTCAGAAAGGTTTCAGATGGAAAAGCATGGCACTGACTCAGCTCATGCTTAACAGGAAACAATGCACAGACCACACCAAAAAAGCTCTTTATGTTGTGTGAAAGTCTATGCCGGAGCAGCTGCTGCCACCTCATGTACTGTGATAGAGTGTGCATGTGTGTGTTTGTGTGTGCATGAGTGTGAGTATGCACACAAATGTGTGCTGGGAGGGGGAGGAGATCACACCTTCCACAGTCGCCACCTCAGCCTTAGCTAGCAGCGTGGAGAATTGCCAAAAGTCAACAGGAAGCTGCACCAAAGCAACGGTGATCACCACATCAGCAGGCGCTTTCTGGTTAGTAAAGCTACTGGGACTGAAAAACACACACGATCTCGTCCTTCTTTTATTTTAATCAGAGCAAAATATTTTTATAATAATTGTGTTCTATGAATAAATAATTCATAATGCTGTAACCCATTATCACATTCAATCCTCCCAACAACCCTAGAAGATATGTAGACAAGTATTATTACTTTCCCTATTTTTATAAATGAGGAAATAAACCCCAGGAGGCTAAGCGACTTCCCCACGGTCATAGAAGTTGCAAACAGTAGTATCATGATTCAAATCCAAAGCTTCTCCTTTTGTCTTTATCATTTTAATTTTAAGGTAATGCATATGCATGTATGATCTTTTAAATCCAGAGATGTATATGGAATAGATAGGAAAAGGGACTCTCCTTCCCCATTATACACCCCCTCCACCCAAGCTATATACACTGTTGACTAGAGTATGTCCTTTCAATCCTATTTTCTATGCCTACATTATATACAGAAAAGCAGGATTACGTTACACACAATATTCCAGTCATTGTTGTTTTTCACCAACAAGCTATCATTCACATCTTTTTCAGACTACATAAAAATTTACATCCTTTATTTTAGTGGTGTATATTGTGCAGTTGTGTCATAAATTATGTACCTGTTCTCTGTTGAACATATAGATTTTTTCTGAGTTTTTCCTTAGCAAAATGCTGCAGTGAGTACCCTTGTACACAGATGTTTGTACATTTGTTCTAGAAAAATCTACAGCAAAGATTCTTAGATTAAGAGATTCCCAGGTTATTAGAAAACTACTCTATTAATTTAGATATATACTTCCAAATTGCCTGACCAAAAACTTATGTCAATTTAACTTCTATGAACAGTATACAAACATGACAATTTTCCATCACCTACACCAACTCTGGGTAATTTCATCTTTTTTACAAGTTGATGGATTGTTTTAATTTATATTTCTCTGGTTATTAATAAGGTTGGCCACCTGTTCATGTCTTATTATTGATGATATTTGTATTGAATTGTTTGAATTTTCTTGATTTCAAAAAACGTTTTACATGTCATAGATATTAAATATTTTTTATAAAACTCTCCTTCCAGTATTGTGTATGTGTTTGGTCAAGTAGAATAAACTCTCGTCCTCTGATTTCAGATTCCTTTCTCTTTCCATTAGAAATCCCTAAATGTAAAACTACACATTGATAGCTAAAAACCAGGATGTTTACTAGAGAAAAAGAATACAAAGGCAATAATTAAATATTATATTTATACAAAATACCTACTAGTACAAACTTAAAAAGAGAAACTAAAAGTCAAATGCTTCTACGACTTCAGACTAAGAAAAAGAACTTTTGAGGTTGAATGTTCCTGAAATTTTTCTTTTCATACAACTACGGACATGACTTCAAAAGTTGATGTGACTAAAAAATGTAAGATATGAAAGATATTTGAAGACTCAGAGAAGGTGGATTTTCATTTTAACAAGTCACATATATATTCTAGATATCCTCTTATTCGTAACTAAGAGAGTCAAATCAGATGAAAGAATCTAAAAATTTCCCTTTGACTGTGTTAAGTAGAAGTAGTAGAGGTATATTGGCCAAATCTTGAGTGTTTGCAAATTGACTCTTAAGGCTACAGGCTGGCACAGGTCATTGAAGCCCTAGCTTTTTATCTTTAATTTTAAAATCCCCAAACAATTTATACTAATTTTTCTTGTCCATTATTTCCAAATCATCTTGTTTAAAGGTTATTACAGTGCTTGCTCATGTTACTGTTGTCTAACAGAAGGGTATCCGGGGCCTTAAAACTGAGAGGGTTAGGATTAATGATTCCAATACCTATGCTTGGACATCTCCAAAAGTGGGTTCCAACTTCTTGTCCTCAAGTCTGTATAGAAACTAGCAAACTTCCAGAGTTCACAAAAGGCTCAAAGAGAACAGATGTTTTATAGAAAATTCTTAGAGCAAGTTTCACGCATAATGTTGCTGATGCGTGTCTGCCTTTTCAATAAACATCACTATGCTTTATCACAAGATTTAATAAAGCAGCTTAGTTAAAAATGCCATCTGGGTCTCTGGACACATTAAACAAAGCTTAAAATAACCACCCCAGCAACTGGGAGGACCCAGCTGTTCTCATAATCTGTCCCACTCCTTTTACTTCCCCATAAAAAGAGTGAACGAAGACCACAGACTAAAAGCATCCAGAAGGAACTGACACAAACAGGGAGATAGATGGAGCCAAGGGCTCCTGTAAGTTTGCTATTGCTCACATAATAGATTTGCTAATTCCACAACCTGCGGATGGTGATTAAGAACGGGAAGCAGAAAGAGGGAAGAGAGAATCATAGAAGGGCTCATTCAAGTTTTCTAATGTATCACAAACCTGTCCTCCCTAATGTCTGGATCATAGCAGCCCATTCCATTCACCTATTCTCTAGTGAACTCCAATAGAAAATACAAAGCCATCACCACCCAGTTCTTTCTCCCTTCTAGAGATGAGATATTAGCCACCCAATCCCAGATTCTCAGATCCATTCCAGGAAAGAAGCCCTAGGTATTGAAGCACAGCTTTCCCTCCCTCCCTTCTTTCTTCCACCCCAAGATTTGTTCCCCAGATAGTTCTAGTAAATGCAAAACCAAGTATATTCTCATTCTTTAGAGCAACCAGCTTTTCATGGCCAACTGGAATCAAACACAACCTGAACAAACATCTATCTGGAGGACACTCCCAAGGCTCCTACTGAGCCAGCCTTCTGCATACCACTGCATTTCAGCTTCCTAGTTCACAAGACACTGAGACATTCTTGAATTCTGCAAGGTGCACTGTGTGTTAATATCTTGGCTGCTCATCATGTGGCCAATAAAGGGCACGACTAGTCAACAAATAAATTTTCTCTTGGCTAAAACTTGCAACAAAACTGTAAGCTGTTTACCAAGGGGCCCACTACAGGTTATATTCAATATATACAGTCAAATCCTAACTATCTGAGATATATTCAGTTGACCATACACCTTTATATTTCAGTAAAAGGTCTTTACATTTCCCAGTGCTATCGATGTTACAAAGTGCTTTCATATGCAGTGCTTCATCTGATTTCCAGGATAATTAAATGATCCTGTCATACCTGATTTTTAGATGAGGAAACAAGTGGTTTCTGGGTATTTCAAGAGGCTAACGCATCTGCCCTCCAACTTGTATGTGAAAACCAAAAACAAAATTCCAAGGCCCTTCAACCATCTGAATGGACTTTGACTCTTTTGGTCAATATATGGCAGAGCTAGGAAAGGAAGGTGAGTCTTCCAGCTGCTGATACAGGGTTTTTCTGCCATACTCCATTACCTCCAAGGCTAAAGTCAAAAGAGGGTGTGGTTATCACATGAAAAAATCTGGTTTGGATTTCCCAAATGTGTATGTAGTATTTGGGGATTTACCTTAATTTAAACTACAGTTCTTTTGGGTTGTAACAGTCTGACTCCATTTTTGAAAACAAAACAAAATCGATTTTAAATGCTGAATTATAGATCTTTGCTGTCCAGTATGGTAGCTACTAACCACTTATGGTTATTTGCATTTCTATTTTAATTAATTAAAATTCAGTAAAATGCAAAATTCAGTTCTTCAGTTGCTCTAGCCACATTTCAAGTGTTACAGTAGTCACATATGGCTAGTGGCTGGGACAATGCAGATTATAGAACAGTTCCATCATCAAAGAAACTTCTATTGAACAGTGCTATTATATAATGTCATCTCCAGAGAAAGAAGACTTTAGAAAAAGTCAGAAACGGCCGGGTGCAGTGGCTCACACGTGTAATCCCAGCACTTTGGGAGGCCAAGGCAGGCAGATACCTTGAGGTCAGGAGTTCAAGACCAGCCTGGCCGACATGGTGAAACCCCGTCTCTAGTAAAAATACAAAAAATTAGCTAGGCGTGGTGGTGCATGCCTGTAACCCCAGCTACTCAGGAGGCTGAGTTGGGAGAATCACTGGAACCCAGGAGGCAGAAGTTGTAGTGAGCCAAGATTGTGCCACTGCACTCTAGCCTGGGTGACAGAGCAAGAATCCATCTCAAAAAAAAAAAAAAAGAAAAAGAAAAAGTCAGAAACATCTTGAGGCAGGCATAGTGCTGTCATCTGTCCAATATTGAAGATGATTTAAGAATAAGAAAGAAGAAGAGAACAAAGAAGAGAAAAAGAAGTTGCCTTAGGTGTACCTACCCAGAAAAGGACAAAGGCATTCTTGTAGTCATTGTGTTGTATTTTAGCTCTTAAACTTTTTAAGAGATTAGAATAATTTGACACATAGAAGATCTAAACCACTGAAGAGGCTCTGAAGCAGATAAAAGTAGAAAGAAAATAAAAAACTAATTAGGTACAAACTAAGCTTAACCACAATTCGTTTAAACGGTACTATTTACTCTTCACATGATTGGTTTTTCTTTTGCTTTATAGTATGACATAGTTTATATCTTTAAAGGGGAATTAAAATATTTCTGGGAATTTTTAAAAGTAAGTTCACACAGCCACATAAAAACTACAGAAACAGATAAAACCTATCTTCTCATTTATTCCCTAATCCATTCAAATTAAATATAAAAATCCAAGCAGCCACAGTGATATTCAAAAAAGCAAAAGTGAGACAAAACAAAATTCATTTGTCACCTGTGGAGGTAGTTAGCTCACCTAATCTTCACTCCAAACACCAGTAATTTTTAAAAGACAGAAATAAACATATGTTCTGCCTTCCCGGAAGGAACTATGTTTCAGGGTAGCCAAATAACACAGTTGTGAAGAAAATGGTCTGCTTATAGAAAAATGCCAGCTAAAACATGTAGATAGAATTAGAGAATTAGAAATTCACCATTTTGAAACACCTAATGAAATAATCAACTCAAGCAAGGATCATTAATAAATGCTAAAACAATCAAGTAACTATTGATACAGAATATAACTGAATATACACATGGTACAAAGTTCACGTCACAGACTACTGGCTTGACCCAAGGGGGAATATAGCAGAGGAGATAGGCAGTGATCACCCTAACCTTGCGATCATCTCACCATCACTAATGATGGGATGTGAATACACATTATTGCCTATGAAAGAGTCTTTAAAAAAAGAAGTTGAACCTGAATCTAACTAAACCTTGCAATGGGCTGAACGTGTATGTCTTCCCCAAATTAATATGTTGACATCCTAACCCCAAAGGTGCTGGTATTAAAAGGTGGGGCCTTTAGGGGGTCATTAGATCATAAGGACAGAGGCTTCATGATTGGAATTAGTGCCCTTATAAAAGAGGCCCCAGAGAGCTAGCTAGTCTCTCCCACTATGTGAGGGCCCAGCAAGAAGGCCAATCTATGAACCAGAAAGTTGGTCCTAACCAGATATCAAAACCACATGCTCCTTGATTTTAAACTTGCTAGCCTCTAGGACTGTGAGAAATAAATTTCTGTTCTTTATAAGTCATCCAGTTTTTGGTATTTTGTTATAGCAGGCCTAAAAGCCTTTAGAACTAACTTCCAGTTAACCAGGAAAAAACAGAGTGAAAAGTTCAATGACACCATAAAAAGCAACCAGAAAATTCCAGAAGGGGAAATATTCTACAGGACAACTGACTAGTTTTTCAACAAGTCAATTTCACTAAATAAATACATAAACAAAGAGTATGAGTATTTTCCAGGTTAAAAAAGTCTTGAGCTAAATAATCAAATGCAATGTGTATCCCTTGATTAGAAGAAACTAATTTGAACAAACCAGCCACAAAAGATATTTCAGGGAGACCAAGCTGGAAGGATCACTTGAGGCCAGGAGTTTGAGACCAGCCTGGGCAACGTAGTAAGACCTCCATCTCTACAAAAACAATAAATTAGCTGGGCATGGTGGTGTGCACCTCTAGTCCTAGCTACTCAGGAAGCTGAGGCAGGAAGATCACTTGAGCCCAGGAGTTTGAGGCTGCAATGAGCTATGATTGTTTCACTGCACTTCAGGCTGTGTGAAAGAGCAAGACTTTGTCTCAAAAAATAAAAGGACATTTCATAATAATTGAGGAAATCTGAATGTGGACTGGGTAATAAATGATATAAAAAAACCATTTTTTATTTTGTTTGAAAAGATGATTTTGTAACTATACAGGAAAATGTTCTTATTTTTTTAGAAATCTGTACTAAAGAATTTAGGGGTAAAATATCATTTTCTTTAATATACTTTCAAACACAAGCAAAAAATAGTCATGACACAAATATAGCAAAATGTTTACAATCTATGTTCTATGCTTGCCTGAGAGTGCCATTAATCTCATCTCTCTGCTTTTCTGAAAGTTTGAAAATTTCAAAGTTTTATAATAAATTTTTTTACATCCCATAATTTTATAATAATTTTTTTAAAGTTTGAAGCAAATCAACAACTATAGCTTCAAAAATATCCTGACACACAATAAACATTGAACAGGGTATATTTCTCCCATTTCCTAAAAAAGTTGGCCCAGGAAGGAGTATGAGAGCTGCCATAGCTCTCCCAAGGCTCATTATTCTCCATCACTCCATGGGAAATCCCAAAATAAATTTTTTAAAAAGTTGTTTAAAATTATAATGTTTTTGATTCTATAATAATTTTATAATAAAATAATTGTAAAATGTTTTTGATTTTATAATTTATAAAAATTTTTATACATGTTTATGTTTGAAATGTCTACTTCAAACTTTATGAGATATTAAAATATAAGTAATATAGTTCATCATTTTAGAAATGCCATGCTTTTCTTCTCCAGCAATTACATAATCAAAGAGTAACTGTAGTTTTTCCTAGAACATTGCTTTGTAGGCTGGGCATGGTGGTTCATGACACTTTAGGAGGCCAAGGCAGGCAGATCTCTTGAGATCAGGAGTTTGAGACTAGACTGGGCAACACAGAGAAACCCTATGAGTAGTAAAAACACAAAAATCAGCTGTGCGTAGTGGCGTGCACCTATAGCCCCAGCTACTCAGGAGGCTGAGGTGGGAAGATCACCTGAATCTGGGGAGGTCAAGGCTACAGTGAGCCAAGACTGTACCATTGCACTCCAGCCTGGGCAACAAAGTGAGACCCTGTGTCAAAAAAAAAATGAAATTTAATTGAAAAAAAGAAAATTGCTTTGTAAAATTAATTTTTCAATCAAAACCAAGATTTTTCAGATATAGAGAATGCAGCCCACTGGTCAGATTTGTCAGTTCAAAGAGAAAAAATTCTAGTTTCCTATTTTTCTAGCCTGCTTATGATTATCCAATAGGATATCAAAAAAGACCAAAGCCTTTGGGATCCATGTTCAGTATTCCTGAGTCTAACTCAGGATGCCAAATCAGGAGACAAGCGCATTCTCATCAATTTTCAATCATTCGAGACCAATTTTGCTTATAATTATCCAGTTCTTTTAGACCACCTTTCTCCTGAAGCCAGCCTTATGGCTATTCACTTCACTTTAGCATAAGCCCCCAAGAAGGTGAACAAAATGAGGAAACGATTGGTTAAAGTTGGCATTTGAAATTCTGAAACATGTCCACCATTCCCTTCACCCATGCCCGCCCCTCTTAGAAGTAGTACTTTCAGATTATTTAAGAGTCGATGCTTCTATGTGGATTTTGTCAGCTGTCCTTTATAACAGCTAGTAGGTTTAATTTGACTCTATTTTCAGCATATATTGACCTATGCTAATTATCTGTTAAAATAAATTCCACTCTTAGAGTTAATAAAGTGTGTGTGTCATGGAAGACCCATTGAAGTAAGAAGCTGAGGAGCCCTTATGGTAAAGTGGGACAAGAAATAATAAGACATAATAATTTTCCCATGCAAATCAACAACCGTAGCTTCAAAAATATCTTGACCCACAACAAGTATTGGACAGGCCATGTTTCTCTCACTCCCTAAAAAATTGGCTCGGGAAGGAGTATGAGAGCTCCCATAGCTCTCCCAAGGCTCATTATTCTCCATCACTCCACAGGAACAGCCTGTCAGAGAAGAGTGAAAGACCATTTGTCAACCTCTCTTCAACTCCCTGATTCTAGCCAAACTTCATCAATCTCAAGTGAGGAGCCAGAGAGAAATCAAACCCCATATATCCAGCATCATTGTCTACTGGAGTCAAAAATCACAATTCCACTACCCACCCCAACACCATTGGCCCTGTTTCTCCCAATTGCTTTTTATTGTGTTTTTTAAAAAATCCTCTTTCCCCATCCCTGCAACACCGAGAAGGAGGAATTATAGTAGATAAATATGAAGCATGGAGATCCTTTAAAAATGTTTTTAATAATAAATGAGAAAATGAAAAGGAGAGGGTTGGGAAGGAAGGAGGGAATTCAAATGCCAGGGAATTGTGCAGTTTCGCTTTTAAAGATGTTAACACTCATTTATACATCTGCAAGACACTCCCCTTAAAGAAAAGTTCTATGAGTGTGGGTCTGGTTGCATGAATAAGGATAAAATTACCTTTTTAGACGATGTTTCCCACATATCATTCAGAGACCCCTGAAGTTAGGTATCCCTCTTGTAGATGTCCTTGAGATGCTGCTGGACCTGGGAAAGAGGAAACTGGGATACGGGTCTATGCCAAAAGGTGCTTCTGGTTATAGGACAGAGAGGAAAGGGGCAGAGGGAGAAAAACCCGAAGTCTGAGAATCTGGATTGCAGAAGACTACCGAGGTCGTGGGAGAAGGGAGAGAAAACAAGGATGAAAAGCGAAAGGGGAAGAGGCATGAAATGTTGTCAAATGTCAAAAGGCATTTGGAGAGAAGTTGGGAATTGCATTAAGAAAACCACTGCAAATCTCATTTCAGACCATTTAGAGATATGCCCCCTGGGAACTGCGAGCTCAGGCTGTTTAGCATCAAACAAATGGATCCACTCCATCCCTACCCTAATTAAATAAATCATTCAGTAATTCCACTGGGTTAAAGAACCAAAATATTAAAAACCTTCAGGGCCTACTCTTGCCAAATATGTCAGGGATCGTGTGTGTGTGTGTGTGTGTGTGTGTGTGTGTGTGTGTGTTCTGAGACACCACTACTGTTAAATAGGCAGAGCTAAGACTTAGGGGACTGGCAGATTATTGCAAAAAGGGCACGGGGCAGAGGGACTATGTTGTGAGCCTGGGAAAGAAGTTTGTGTGGGGACTGTGGGCAGTGAACGCGTTGGGAACAATATGGAAAACTGGGAGCTGCCTTGGAATCTACAGGGCCGGGTAAGAGAATGTCCGAAAGAAAAATGAGCAGGTGCGGGATGTGTGCAGAGTCGGAGAAGAGTCCAGGGCGCCCGGAGTGGCTCCAGGAACGATGGACACCCCTCAAGGCTTTTGGGGGCGGTGGGTACTAATAGAACCCAGTGTCCGGGGTGCGCCAGGGAGGCTGCAAGCATGGTGGGAGTGGGGCGCTGGAGGGTGAGGACGTGGGAGTGAGGAAGCAAAGCCTGGGCCGGGCAGGGGCCTCCCAGCTGGGCCTGGAGGCAGCAGGGGGACAAGGGCTAGGAGAGGGCATGGCGGCAGCGCGGCGGGAAGCGAGGGGCATCTGGACACTCACCCCGTTGGCCGCGGTCATCTGCCCCACGATCTTGATGGCCGTCCTGCTAAAGTACCTGCCGCCGCTGCCCACCACCGTGGTGCAGCCCCGACGGTCGCGCAGGTCAATGGACGATAGCACGCTCTGGATGAATTTGGGCAGGTAGTTGCGCTGGCCCTCTAAGAGGCCGGTAGGTCGCCACAGAACCCCGCCACCGGCCCGCCGCGAGTACTCGTAGGGCACGGTGGGCACTGTCAGCACCGGGATGGGGCTCCCCTCCGTGGTGCCTCCTGGCCGGTCCTGCTGAGGCTCCCGGGGCCGGAGGGAATCTGCAGCCTGCCGGGGGCCTCCACCAGCCTGGCCGCGTGCCGGGACTCCGCCTCGCGCCCGGGCCCCTCTCCAGCAGGTCGGCGCCCTGCGCCCGCCCGCCTGGGGACCGCCCGCCCCTCCTCTCCACGCGGCCGCTCGCTGACTCCCTCGGCGGAGATTGCTTCTGCCTTCCTGTAAAGTTTTCTCCCGCCCACCTTCTCCGCTGCCAGACTGCCCGAGGTGTCCTCAGTTTCTCCCCAAGTTGGACTCACTTTCGGGGTGTCCCAAAAGCCTGATTCCAGGGCCTGCTAGCCCGACCCCAGTGACGCCTGCACCCGCGCCTGGCCCCAGCCTTCACGCGCGATCGCCGCCCTCCGGGGCACACCCTCCGCCAGAAAACAGCCGGCGGGCGGCGAGACTTTGGGCAGAGTCCGGGTTCCTCTCCGGCGCCAGGCCCGTCTCCCTGTCTCCCTGGGAGTGCGCAGCCTACACGCACCAGTTTCTCTTTAGAACAAGCATGGGGAGGGATTTGGGAGGGGGCTGAAACCTTTTGCCATCAGCGAACAGCCTCAGCCAAAAATAACCCTGGAAAGGCGAGCTAAGAATGGTTATCTCCTGCCAGCGCTGAAATCGGAGGCTTGGTGCTGCGTGTGGGGTGTGTGTGTGTGTGCATGTGTGTGTGTACCCTCCCACCCCGACCATCTGTTGAAGGGAATCACCGCTGTCAGACTTCAATCCAACAGGACCCACTCGAGCCATCCACACTTTCCCCAGCCTCCTCCAAAACAGCACACTTTCCGGTATGGACAATTCTTTTTTTTTTTTTTTCACTTGTTTGTTTGTTTTGGTGGTTGCAACAGCAGCAACACAGACGACACATATTTCCCTATTCTTCTCGCCCTTCTCACCCTCCCTACCCAGCTCCTGCCTTAGAAACAGGCTTGGCCTACACTGTATCTGTCCACACTGCCTGAACTCTTCCCTGAATTAATCGTTTTCAATAGGAGGGGGCTAAATCCCTTATTAATGCCCTACCAGGAGTGAATGAATAAAGCCAAGTTAAAGGGGAACTGGGTACCACATACTGTGCTAGGTTCCTTTGCATGTATCCTTTCATTCTGCTGGAGCTAAAGATGTTCTGCCTCCTCTCCATAAAACACACCCAAACTCCAAAACCAGGAAATTCTCCATAGAAAATAGGAGTGAAGAGAGAAAAGACTAACAGGATAAATCCCAAAGCAGGAAGAAAGTTTTGTCTCCCATTTCGCTCAAGGAATTTTTGGACCCACCAAGGCTACTGTCCTGAAAGATCCTGCTGCTTCTCCTTCCCCAAATATTGTCCACTTCCTGAGAGTAAGGCTGACTTGCCACAGGCTTATAAAGTGTTTGGTCACAGTAAGACAACTGTGAGTAATAACAAACATTGTATACTGTTTTGCAATTGATAAAAGGCTTTGCATCTGTTTTTTCTTTGGAGGCTGAAGAAAAGAAGAATGGTATTCACGCAGTTCCCATTTTACAGATGAAAACAAGAGGATTTTTTCTGTGAAGTCAGGAAAGTGGTTACAGTGGTACTTTCCGCCTGTCCAAATTATGTATTGCCCCTCCCCTTTCTATTAATAACATTGAAGTGTGATGGGACAACCAGTGAAGCCGTCAGTTGAAACCTGCTGGGACTTTTTAGCCATTCTCTTCAACATAAAGAATGGGTGTTTTTGGAGGGGGTGAGAGGAATGGGGAAATGTTGTCAAAGAGTACAATGTTTTAGTTGAGACAGGAAGAATACATTTTGTTGAGATCTACAGCACAACATGGTGACTGTAGTTAACAATGAAGTATTGTGTATTTCAAAATTGCTAAGACAATAAATTTCAAATGTTCTCACCACAAAAAAGATAGGTTTTGAGGTGATGAATCTATTAATTCTCTGGATTTAATTATTCCACAATGTATACATATATCATAACATCACATTATACCTCCGTAAATACATACAATTTTAATTTGTCAATTAACATTTTTTAAAAGAATAGTGTGGCCAGTTGGGGAGGTAGTTTTTTGTTTTTTTTTTCCTCTAGTCTCTACTCAGTCTCCAAGATCCCATTCCCCATAAAGTTCCTGTCACCCAGGTGGAGTGCAGTGGCACAATCATGGCTCACTGCACCCTCTCCCTCTTGGGCTCAAGCGATCCTCCCGCCTACAGGTACATGCCACCACGCCCAGCTAATTTTTGTAGTTTTTGTAGACATGGGGTTTCACCATGTTGCCTAGGCTGGTCTCGAACTCCTCAGCTCAATCAATCTGCCCACTTTAGCCTCCCACAGTGCTGGGATTACAGGTGGGAGCCACCAAGCCCAACCCATAAAGTTCCTAACTTTTTATCTCCCTGGGAGTGCACAGCCTACACACACCAGTTTCTCTTTAGAACATACTTAAGAGTCTTGGCTTAGCATCCAACAGACAGAACTTTAACACTTCTACGGATCTGTGCACCTGTCTATGGTGTGGGGTTTTTAAGATCTCTTTCTAATGACACTTTATTTTGCAAAGCAGGACAGTTTCATTCCCAGAAGAGCAGGTATGGTAAATCCTTTGTTCCAGTAACGAAGACAATGATCCAAACCCTAAGCCTCAGAGAAGCCCAGAAACCCTCCAGGCCTCCATTTCTCTGCTCCTAGCACCTGCCTCTCTCTTGACATCAACATCATTCTCCCCTCTCACAGCCCAGCTCCTTCCACAGACCCAGGGATTAGGCACCAGCACCTCAGACTAGATTTTAGAGAATTACCATTCAAGAGGCAATCCTCTTCCCTTGGTTCCAATTTCAAGGTTCTCAAAGACTGGAACAGGGCTAGTTTGAGGCAATGTGCCCCATCGCATAGCCAGAAAGAACCTTACAGTGAAAAGGAAAACAATTCTTCCAAAGTAAGGGGGTGCTGATCCCAGAGGGAGGACAGATGGGCAACCAAACAGTAACCGGGCCACCACATGCTTCACACTCACTGATCAAGGATTTCTAAAACCACTTTTCTTTTCTCTGAATTTACATAGGACTTTGTGTCACTCATAAAGGAATGTCTTAGAGGCTAATAACACCTTTCTATTCATGCTTATACTTAACATTTAGGCTAGGATAATTTCCTAACCTCAGTGTCCTCACTATAAGATGGGCATTATTATAATCCCTACCTCATAAATTGTTGGGAGGATTAAAATACTTAGTAAAGTGCCTGACTAATAGAAAGGCATTCAATAAATGTTAGCTATTCATGGTGTCATCATCATTATATTTACCATTATTACTAATCTCCTGTATTGCAAGAATTACAGTTTATATTTTTGTAGACCATCACTGTAGCTAAAGGGTCTTTGGGCCATAGGTGATATTCCATAAAGGTTGGTTAAATTGATCTGTGGTTTTTGACTATGGAAACTCAGAACTCCCTCAAAATGTACAAAACAGATTTACCTGCTAAATAAATCTCTTCAAAGCTGACCCCAGGTTTAATTGAATTAATTCCAATGAATTTGTCACAATGATGGAAAAAGGAAACTTAGAGGGCCCCACAGTTGTTTGCTGGTAAAATGAGAAGTTTGGATTAGATCAATGTTTCCCAAAATATTTTCCTCAGAATGTTAGTGCCCCTCGAATCCTGCACAAAGCAAGAGTTTCATGACCAAGTAGCTTTTAAAACTCCTGTACACTCTACTCCCATTCTTCACAATGCACACTTTCATATTAAAAGTTCTGAGAGGTCCTCAACAGAAGACATCACTTAACTTTTTTTTTTTTTTAAGACAGATTCTCACTCTGTCACCCAGGCTGGAGTACAGTGGCCACCACTCCTGGCCTAAAATTTTTTTAACCTGGTGCTTCCCAATCTAAACTCACAGGGACCAGTTTTCTTAATGAAAGAGAATCAGATTAGCTTGTAACCATAGCTGGTGACACTCCCCTGCCCCATTCCTTGTATGTCCTCAGTGGACTAGGTCAGGAATAAATAAATTTTCCTGATTCTCAAGGGCTGGTCACTCCTTTGCACTGAGCTCAAAGCTTCTCTGTAGCATGGGTCACAATGAATGGTAGCCCTGATAGCCTAGAGTAGCCTTTCAGCCTTCTCTGAGCCTCTAAAGACTGAGGATCCTTGGCATGAAATGGAGCAACTGATATACCCTTGCTTCCCCTGGGGACTCTCTTGCTCTCAAAAAGGAATCAGCCATCATCTCCATCTAGAGAATATACTAGCTGACTCAGCTTGACCAGCCTGTCCCAAAATGAGAATCTGGGTAAAATAAGCATTGAAACACTTCATTCCTTGTAGATTCACAAAACATATTAGCATATTAAAGACTATGAAGTTCTGCAGGAAAAAAAAAACCTATTTAACTTTAATCCAACATTGCCAAGTTTTATTTGACCATGGAAGATTTTTCCAAAACACTTACAAACAGATCAAGGACATTAATCTTTCATGAAACACTAGATCCCCAGGGTCCTCTCCAGCTACATCATTCTGTGATTTTCTTTTTTATTTATGATGCATTAAAAGATTAATCTCTATCAGACTTCCATTTAGAAATTCACCAGAATGTGCAAAGGCAGCAGGTAAAATTGCTGAAGGGTATTATAAAAATACCCTCCAGTGATTTTTGAAACTTAAACTGAAATATTTATATAACTATATATTTCAGTTTGTATATTATATATATGTATATACACACATATATATGTGTGTATATATATGTATACACACATATATATGTGTGTATATATATGTATACACACATATATATGTGTGTATATATATTGGTGTATGTATATCTATATCTATGTATATATGGCATTATATCCATTTTACAGATGCAGAAACTGAGCTTTAGAGGGGGTGAGCAATTGGTCCAAAGCCACACAGCACACAGGTAGTCATTGATAAAGGTAAAAACAAGAGTTGAAGCCTGAGGTGTAAGGACACAGAGACAAGTACACAAATGTTTACAAGTTTCACATATGACACGTGCCTTTAACATGAATTTCTTGAACATTCATTTAGAGGCCTTACAATGAAGACATCAGAGTGGCAGCAAGTTCTGTTGGAATCAGGGGAGCGTGTTCTTCTATAATCCCCTGGCTAACAGGAAAGCACACTGATTTGGCCCATGGTAGTTATACACTCCCATTGAGTCAGGGGCCACTTCTATGCACACAGGAGGTGCTAAAAATATGCTGTTGACTCATTGCCTCTAAGAGCAGAAGAAATGCCAAAAGTATAGGACAAGAGGCAGAAAAGCACACGGAAAAATGTCGTAGGGCAGTCCTCTGAGGAAGTGTTAGATCCCTTTGAAATCTGTCCAAACACTTTCTTGTGCTGGGGAAAGTCAATTACATATTTCAAGCAACCCCACATGTCATACGAGTATCTTGAACGTGTTTGTGTACTCGTGTCTGTGAACTTACATCTCAGACTTCAACTTCTCGCTCCCCACCCTTATCAATGACTGCCTGCATGGCCTTGGGCAAGTTGCTTTCCCTCTTCAAAGCTCAGTTTCTGCATCTATAAAATGGACATAATGCTACCTACCTCATGGGGTTAGTGATCACATTTAAGGAGCTAATATGTGGAAATTGCTTACACAGTACCTATCACATAATAAGGGTTTAATAAGTGTTTGATGTAATTGTTTTGATTATTACTACTATTACGAAAATAATAATTACTACAATAATAATGATTCTTATTCTCTATATTAGTATTATCTTTGAAAATGGGCATGGATTATGTCTATGTAACACTTTTGGCACAATATCTAGCATTATATCACACACAAATTAGAGAATTCATGTTATTAAGGATGAAAAAATATTTTTACTGACCCTTAAATGCTTCGTAAGTAACTGCAAAAGAAGCCATTATCCCAACACATGAAATAAAAAAAAAAAATTCAGTTCCTCTGGAGTTTGTTTTTGGAGGTAGCCACAGGATACCTAATTTTTTTTTTCTTTTCAGAGAGACCGAGGGGCTCACTAGGTTGACCAGGCTGGTCTTGAACTCCTGGTCTCAAGCCATCCTCCCACCTCAGCCTCCCAAAGTGCTGGGATTACATGCATGAGCCACCACATCCAGCCTACCTAAAATATTGAATGCTGTTAATAAATCTCCTGAGGCCAGCATAAGAAGGTGATGGGCAAAACTAATGCAGGTATGTTTTTCTGGCTTTTTCATGTATTGGGCCAAACTTTGAAAAGCACTTACTATTAATGGCTAACTTGCAAAATTTGTGATTTATTAAAAGCAGATTTTAATTGTTTTACCTAAAAATAATAGGCCTCTGATCTGCCAAAGATGAAGATTTAATTTCTAGGTGTTCCCCACAATACCTAGAAACATCAGTGGAATCGAGTATTAAACACTTTAGAACTATTCTCATTAAAGTTCTTTAATATATAATACAGCAAAAGAAAAGTTTCTTTTCTAAAGGCTTCTCTATACTTTTTTTAATAGTTGAATTTCATTTCTGAAGGCTCCTAAAAAGAATAGAATTTAGATCTTTATTAAAGAGGAAATATATTTTCCATGTTTAATTTAAATGACATTCCATCAGTCATTTGCAATCTTAGCCTACACGGAATTTCTTTTTTTGGTAGTTTTTATGTTTGGGCTTTAGGAGGGGATTCCCAATAATCTCTATATAAATATTTCTAATCTCTATATAAATATTTTAACATTTCAATGTAAATTAGTTTTTTAAAGCTATTTTATCCATAAAAATAATAAATTTGCATGGCTGAGGGTGAAATAATGTGTTACCAGGACCCCTCAGTTTTGGGGGTTGTGAGTAGATCCCATCTTCATGTTCCTCCAGCCCAGCCCAAGCCTGGCTCAGGGCCTCCTCCCCCATTTGCCAGGAACCACCATCCCCAGGGATTCTATGTGCCCTGCCTGACCAGTGTTCTCCATCAGAGTTTACCAATCTTTTGTTCATTCCCTCAGAGCACAGCTAAGCAAGAGTACACTAATTTGAAAATTAACTCAAGCAAATAGAGGAACAATATCCCCAACACATTGCATTTTAACATAGGGTTTCCTGGACACATTGTTTCAACCCAAGAGTTGGGCTAATAGTAGGAGTTCCATCTGCTAAAATACGGCTGTCAGCTTCAGAGGGAAATTCATGAACGTCTTCGTAGTTTGTTTTTACGTTTCGCTTGGCACTGTTTCTAAAATTTCCTCTGAAGCCAAAAAATAAGTTATTTCCCAGCACACTGGGCACTTTTCATTTATCATTGGATTGATTTTTGTAACTTGCAGTAGGAGCTGAAATCGACCAGGGGGTTCTTATCCAACAGACAGCAGCAAAACTCTTTGTGTATCTGTGTTCCTTTCAACAAGCGTGACTTCCTCAATGGCATCATTCGTGAGCGTAACACAGAGCTCAGCAATAACGTTTCTTCACTAACCCTACCAGGTATCCAACATAGGATGTTACTTCCTTTCACTGTTTTCCGACTCCTGGCAGATATTAATCATTGGGATTTGGGAACAAGGAAATAGAATTTCTGAGAATGCTTGGGAATTCCCAAATTCATATGATTTTCATAACACTTCACTTACAAGTTTTTGAAAAATAATAAGTGACTATAATAACAAGCAAATAGTCGTTTTTTTCTGTAACAGGATTATATGAAAAGTTTTAGTAGTCTTCTGTTTTTAAAAGATATGATAACAAATGATGATTTCTTATTATTAGGAGCCAACATATTGTAACAAGATTCTAAAATCCAATAGCATTAATAGAGAAAACATTAAAAAGAAATGAATATTATCACAAAATAAATGCTAAAGAAAAGTCCTTTAAAGATTGAAAGGTAACACCACAAATACTTAATGCTTTAATCGTTGTTTACATGACATTGTTAAACAAGGCATCAATCATCCCCTCCAATACCATTTAAATAACATAACATTCTGATCTCCTGGCAAGATGAATAGCACTAGAAAGAAGCAACTGTCAAAATGGCCGATTTAAGGGCATATTTTGTTTCTAAAACTTGGCATTTCTTAGAAAACCTCTCATAGGGTTTGTAAAACATATACTATGCCTATGAACACATTAATATTTATTTGCAGAAATGGTTCACTGTTAGCAGTGGACAAGGCCATGAACACACACTTGTAACACAGCAACAGATACAAGAAAGTCTGACTGAGGCTCCTTTACTGCTCCTGTCCTGTTCACCTTAACTTTCATCTCCACATGTCAGTGCTTCCTCATCTTGCTTGACTTGAAGTCAGTGCATTTCTTCAAGCCAGTAAGTTCTCTATACTGACTATTAAGCTGTAATTTTCACAGGAAAATTAGAATGTTCCTTCCCATTTTCCTAATTTCTCAACTGATTTTTCTCAGAATTCAGAATCCATAAATATTGAAATGCCAGGAGAGAATTTCCAAATGGAAATGCTGTTCCCTTAGTCCATTTTCAGAAGAAACCGTAGGATAGTGTTATCCTTCTCTTCTCCAATTTTTTTTTTCCTGCAAACTTATGGTTATCACCTCTTTAAGTGAGTAGCTCATCATTTTGCCTCCCCTGCAAATGGTCCCAAAACAGTGAAGTGGGTCCTCTTTAGCTGTGTCTTTAGTACATAATCCTGCATTTCTGACCATATGCAGGGAGTGTGACCCAGGGAAGGATCCCTGACTCAATGGGATTTCTCTTGCTGTCTCTAGAATTTGAACACTGGAACCCAGACGTACAGAGGCTGGGAGCCATCGTGGTGTGCTATATTGATGACGGCAGCAGTGGGTGGTGTGGGGGCAGTTAATTGACAGCTACCTGTTGCTGACATCCCAGGAACTGCCTGAACCTCCTCTTTCCCAGTCATAAGATATCTAAGATTCTGCAGTATTCTTCATTAAATCCTAGCATGGTTTAAGCTAGCCAGAATTAGGTTCTGTTGCTTTCAATCAACAGAACCTTAGCTAATACGTTGTTATTTCCTGGTCTTTGTTCCTTTAATTTTCCAGGAAAAGAAGGGAAAATGGCTTATTGGTTTTAAAAAGAGACAAGGGACAACATACCATTTATGCAAAATTTAGAAGCACTCAAAGGAAACTCTGGAAAGTTCCTGAGACATACCTAGGTAGGATCAGCATAAAACTTGAACAGTGTATCTAGATCATGGTTGCCATGGTTGCCTTGACACAATGAACATCTGTATCAAGATCATATTTTCTTGGTGGGACAGAGAGAAGCACAAGGCGGGACTCACATTTACAGTAATCCTTGTTTTCCAGGGACCATACAACCCAGTTTGTCCAGAGCTGTTCATCTTAAGTTTGTTATCCCACCATAATTATAAATAGAACCTCCTTTTTCTCTCAAGAATATCCCACTTTGGATGATAATTTCTGTGACTACCCATTAAGAATATTTAATAACTATAGAAAACTGCTTCTCTATATTTTTTGTATGTTTGAAACATTTTATAACAAAAATATCTTTAAAGTTATCACCTACACAGAATATAGCTGCCAAATGCTCCTACTCTGCTATTCTAACCATGAATCCCTCTGGGGCCCCTTCCTCCTACGGCGCTTGTGAGGATGAAATGAAATAAGCTCTATGAAGTGCCCAACAGTGACCAACACTGAATAAAATACAGCCACCATAGGTGGCCTTCCCTTATGTTCACCAAACTCCTGATAAGTTATTCGGTGATGTTTTAATCTTAATATTTTATGTAGATTATACATTCATCTGATTCAAAATGCAAAAGGTACAAAAGCGTATACAGTTAAAAGTTTCCCAACCCACTACCATTTATCTCCCTGGAGGCAACTGTTTCCAGATTTTTGAATATCCTTAAAGAATATCATATGTATGGAAAAGAAAGATTATATATTTATATGCATCTGTGTATGCATTTTCCTATGAGAGGCTCACAAAGTCTCCTTGAAGAGATATCATTATTACAAATACCCCTCAATTTACAATGGGGTTATATTCCAATAAACTTATGAAAATATTGTAAGCTGAAAATGCATTTAATACACTTAACCTACTAAACATCATAGCTTAGCTCGGCCTACCTTAAACACTCACATTAACTTACAGTTAGGCAAAATCATCTAACAGAAAGCCCATTTTATAATAAAGTGGGCTTTGAATATCTCATGGAATATAATGAATACTGTACTGAAAGTGGAAAACAGAATGGTTGTATGAGTACTCAAAGTACAGCTTCTGCTGAATGTGTATTGCTTTCAAACTATCTTAAAGTTGAAAAATCGTAAGTCAAAATATTCTAAGTCAGGGATTGTTTGTACTTCTACTTTACATGATGAAATTGAGCCTTGAAAAGATTAAGTGACTCGCCCAAGTTCACACTGGCATTTAAATAGTGAAACTTGGATCCAAATTGTTCAGTCACTACATGCATTGTCTTGAAATTTGAAAAAGTGGAAGAGGAATTAAACTACTAAATTGAAGGACTATTTTAGGCATAGAAGAAGCAGATGCCTTCATGTCCAAGTGATTGTGAAAAGCCCACTTGCCCCAAAATATGTCTCCTGGTCATATGAAATTCCACCATTTCAGATTTTTACCTGGGGATTTAGAGTAATCTGCTGTTTTCCTAGAGCTCCCCTAAAATAGAAATAGAAAATTTTGGAAGGCTAAATATATGCTAACATTGGAAAACTCATTTTCTCCCCTTCGTAAGGCAAGGTACTGAAGGAGGGGGCCCTACGGGCCGTGCAGGGACATCCTGGAGGCATGGGGAGAAGAAACTGAAAGGCAAGTTTGTATGGAACAAAGAATACCGATCTCAGGATTCTCCCTTGAACCTGCCCTAACTTTGTTCAAATAGACTTAGCCACTGACCTGCTGTCAAAAGACCACAGCCAATCTGACTTGTTTTCAATATAATGATGAATATTGATTTGGTCCCTTCATCCAACATTCTCAGCTGGATCTTTTTTGACCAAGGATATACATTACTAGGTGAGTACAGGCAGTTAATTCTTCCACACGGGACTTCGGAGTTTCTGAGTTAACCAGAATCACCCACCTTAACATCTGCCAGTTTATACCCCAAGTCCTGACCAGTGCCCCCTACCTACTATGCCTCATGTTTTCAATAGAGCATAAAATCAGAAATGAAAGATGAAACATCATAGCCAATATCACAGAAATACAAAGGATCCTAAGAAACTGCTAGGTATAATTACACACTAACTAATTGGATCATCTAGAAGAAATGGATAAATTCCCAGACACACAAAACCTACCAAGATTGACTCATGAAGAAATTTAAAAATCTGAACAGACTAATAGCAAGCAAGGAGGTTGAATCCGTAAGAAAATGTCTCCTATCAATGAAAAACCCAAAACCAGATGGCTTCCCAGATTAATTCTACCAAATATTTTAAGAAGAACTAATACCAGTCCTTCTCAAACTCTTCCAAAAAGCTGAAGTGGAGGGAATACTTCCAAACTCATCTTACAGGGCCAGCATTACCCTGATTCCAAAGCCAGACAAGAACACTACAAGAAAGGAAAATGACAGGCCAATATCCTTGATCTACATAGATGCAAAAATCCTCAACAAAATCCTAGCTAACCAAATTCAATAGCACATTGAAAGAATCATTCACCATGATCATGTCATGGTTCAACATAAGCAAATCAATACATATAATATACCATATTAGAAAAATAAAGGATAGAAACTATATGGCCATCACAATAGATATAGAAAAAGCTTTTGACAAAATTCGAAACCCTTTCATGGTGAAAAAAAAAACACCCAACAGATCACGTATTGAGGGACTGTATCCCAACAAAATAAAGGCCATATATGACAAACCCATAGCTAACACCATGATCAATGGTGAAAAGTTGAAACTTTTCCTCTACCATCAGGAACAAGACAAGGATGCCCACAGACACCACTTCTCAGGGTAATTAGGCAAAAGAAAGAAATAAAAGGCATCTTAATAGGAAAGGAAGAAGTGAAACTGTCTCTACTGACGGCATGATCTTGTTGTATATAGAAAACCCTACAAACTTCACTAAAAAAAGGTTAGAACTCAACACAAAGAAGGGAACAATAGACACTGGGGGACTCCAAAGGTGGGAGGGAAGGATGGTGGGAGCAAGGGTTGAAAAACTACCTATCGATTACTATGCTCACTGCTTGGGATCATTAGAAGCCCAAACCTCAGCACCATGCAATATACATGTTTAAGAAACCTGTACATCTACGCTCCTGACTCTAAAATGAAACATACAATATTTAAAAATATTAAAAAAAATTTAAATATTAAAAATATTTAAAAAACAAAAACAAATAAATAAAATTTGAAAACTGTTAGAACTGAACTGATAGGTGATATCAGTAAAGTTGTAGGATACAAAATCAACAGATAGAGCCTTGAACACAGCAACATCCAGCTGTCTGACACGAAAGTCTCAGGGGCAATAAAACCTCTATATGAACTCAGAAACAATGAGCTAAGTTGTGTTTATGTCTGAAAGGATGTTAAGAACTTCATTCATGTTACATCAGAGCCAACAGAAAGAACCAACAGGAAACCTGTACCCAACAAACAGAAATGACAAGATGAAGGGAAAGCAGAGGTAAGGGCTTACCTTAGAAAGGGCAAGTGATTAGCTCAATATACAATACAATGTTTGCTCCTGAGCCAAAAATTTGTACAATAATTTGGATATTACTTGCACAACCAGAAAAATCAGCCACTCATTAGGAAAATGTGTTTCTGTAGAAGTCTTAGGACTCAGCTATCTATAATAACATGAAAAGACAATATTTTCATCCAAAATGAGTATTTTTGTTTGTCTTGGCTTGTTATTCTAACGTCAACAGCCTCTAAATAAACTGTTGAAGTACATGATATAACCACGTCTTTCTCCATCTTTCCCATTGCTCCCATAGGGTTTCAGTTGTGCAATTTCACCATTAGCAAAGCTTTTTGCTGAAATCTGGCTTTTCAAAGGGAGAGTATCCAGAAACAGAAGATGCTGATCTGGGAGGCTCTTCCTAATAGAACTGCTGCTTCAGTTTAACTTGAAAAAGCCCACACCCAGTTCCTAATGACAAACATCTGAACACCGGGTCTTCCCCTGAGCAAGACCATGCTATGCCTCCTGCTCGCTCTGTTCTATAAGCAACCCACAGATTGCTCCCTGTGAAGAGGAGCCTGCCAGGGGAGCAGCATTCCACCAGACCCTGATTTAGCAAGATATTTCCGTATCATTCCCCCAACCAGCTGGAAGTCCTCCACTGCACTTGTGTAAAAATCTAACTCATCTCGCTGAATTTCCTGATTTAAAAGTCTAATTCATTTCACCAAAAGTGTGACAGAAGGAAACCAAGTACACCATCTCTCTCTTGCCAAACCAAAGCTATTGCATGTGCATTCTGGGGGGAAAACATGGTCCAAATATGTTATGGAGGGGGTGCCAGCCCAGTGTCATCCTCTTACTATTGCCATAGGATCTTGGCTGATGGCATCAGAGGAAAAACAAGTTTATCGATTACTTTCAACCATTAAGCTCACTCCTCCATGAAAAATAAGTCACAAGTCCAATGTCTCTTATTAAAATAAGCACTGCAAAATATAAAGGAGTCACAGTTTTAAAATGGGACACACGTTCTCTAAGCAGTGAACCATGTTAGAGGTGCACTGTTTACATTGTATAAAGTCCCCTGGAGCCAGGGTTAGGAAGCGCATCTGTTCTTTGGTGTTCTGGGATGAAGGAGAAAGGAAAATGTGCTGCCAGAAGTGAGTGGGAAGGAGCCCATGAGATACAGGAAGTAAATTCATTTGCTGATTGCAATAATAATGGTAATACACGAAGCTATACATACATACATACATACATACATACATACATACATGCAAATTTTCACATTTTTTTAAAAAAAGAACTTAAGGCTTCCACTCATGTAATCAGCCCTTATGAACTCTCCTGATTAGCTGCAAGGAAAATCTTCCTTTCTCCTCTTTCTTGCACCATCCTGGGCTCCCTTTTGACTTTTTTTTTTTTAACTTATAAATGATCAGCTCATATTCTGAAGTTTGTAGTCCCCTCCCGCACCCTCTCTCTCTATACGGCTCATTTACATTGGCAGCTGTCGTGCTGCTGGGCATCCTCAAACCCACAAGTTTCCCTTTAATGTTTGAGCAGACAAACATGATCATGCACTAGGCATCACTGTGCCACTCAAAATGCTTTCTTGTTTTTTTTATTGCATCTGAGAGAAATCTCAAGGTTGCAAACCTGGAGTCAGAATTGTCTCCATGTGTCTCAGTGGGAAGAGTATCGTGTGAAGAAACAAGTTGATTCTACTAATCAAAAGGAATTTTTTTTGATATCAGGTCATCCTCCGAATGAATTTATATTACCGAGTGGAGGGTCACATGAAGAAAATGGTCAAGCAGCACCACTTAGAGCAAGAGCTGAGAAGTGCAGCGGAGCCGGGCTGTGTCAGGAAAGAAAAGCAAGCTGGGGCCTGGCTCAGTGCTCTCCCCTCTGCTCCTGTCTGCACGGAAAGATTAGGATGACAGTGGCAGGAAGCCTGTGCACCTAGTATGCATCACTTGAAGGGAACACACAGATTCCAGTAAACAGTTGGAAGGAAATGTTAATACCAGGCTCTGCTAAACAATATGAAATGACTCCTAGATGAGACAAGCGACTTTCATCAAAGTTCCCTGATACCTGAAAAGACAGCCCAGGGGATCCTGCACTACATGTGGTGTATGTAAATTAAGCGGGTTTTCTTCCCCTTTGTAATCAAGGCTCATACACAAACAAAATCACACTTTAGAAACGGCCTATTTCATCTTGTAACTAGCTTGCTTTCAGGGGCTCCAGGTCAAAATGAAATAGAGCACAAAGACGCTTTCTCCTTAGGGATCATACACAAATTCACTCTGTCCGTTTCTTTCCCACATGGAGCAACAAAGCCGTCAGACCTCTCCATCCACACATCGGGTCCTTCCTGATTAAAGTGAGATAAATCACAGCCCTCTCTCTCTAGATGGCAGGCGACAAGAGGGGGATGCTTGCCTCAAGAAGTCCTCCCCATCCCTCTGCATTCATGCAAGCCCGAGCGGAGAGATGCAAGAAATTACGGATGCATTTTAATTCCCCAGACCCTGCAATTAAAAATGGAAAATTTTTGGCCACGCCTGTTGGCTCACGCCTGTAATCCCAGCACTTTCAGAGGCCGAGGTCGGCGGATCACCTGGGGTCAGGAGTTCGAGACCAGCCTGGCCAACATGGTGAAACCCTGTCTCTACTAAAAATACAAAAATTAGCTAGGAATGGTGGTGGGCGCCTGTAGTCCCAGCTACTCGGGAGGATGAGGCAGGAGAATCACTTGAACCCGGGAGGCAAAGTTTGCAGTGAGCCAAGATCGCACCACTGCACTCCACTCTGGGTGACAAAGCAAGACTTCATCTCAAAAAATGTTTTTAAAAAATGGAAGTGTTGTTCTTTCATTTGTAAATGTGTTTTGGTAAAAGAGGGGCAGTTTAAGCAACCCTTTCTATTGTCTACATTGTTAAAATTCATCCGACATGGACTCTTGACTCCGTTTTGCCTGGGCAGACCCAATTCAAGCATTTACAACAGCTATAACCTCCTCAAATCAAAAAGAGGAATCAGCATTATTGCTAAGTTCAAATAAGGTCTTGTTTTATTTCATTTTTATTTTTGAATGCAGCCATTCCTCCATGTGCTGTCATCAGGTAAGATTGTCAGTCCTGATTAGGTAAAGGTATTATTACAAAACGCAATTCTTAAAAATTCAGTGTCTAACTACACTTTTAATAAGCCTTTCCCCCTCCCCTATGTATTCTCCCTTAGACACCCCTTCTCAAATTTAAAATCACAGAAACTAAAATATGATGCCTAAAGAGAGCCTAGTGACTGCCCAGTCCTCTAATTTGATGAGTGGGAGTACTGAAGCCCAGAGGAGGTCAAGTAATTTGTTCCCAATGTCTTAGATAAGAAGAAAATGACCAGCTGGGAAATCCCACTCATGTCAAGGCAGAGGCACAGGGCCACAGACTGTGGTTGAATTGTGCCACACTCCTACATCCTTCTTTAGGAATCACAGAACATTCCTGTGTTGAGTCGGAGTCACTGACTTCCTTTTCAGGCTGATTGAGTTCTGTCCTTACAGGCTGCGACAAGAAGTTTTGGTATTATGCTACACCAAGACCATTTATCTAGTTCAAGAAATGCACAGTCCTTAGAGCCCAGCAACTTTCCCCATGTCCAGTAAATGTAGCTTCTCCATTAGAAGCTGTCAGAATGGAGCCTTCTGGCTCATCTTGATTTTGATTTGTGCAAGAATGAATGGTTGTGCTAAGACAGCTTTCCTAGCTGATAAAGAGCGAAACTTTTTTCTCATAATCTATAAAAAAATTAAATTAGAACTTTTTTCTCATAATCTGTGAAAAAATATTAAATTAAATCTGGCTCGTCTTGATTTTGATTTGTGCAAGAATGAATGGTTGTGCTGAGACAGCTTTCCTAGCTGATAGTGAGCAAAACTTTTTTCTCATAATCTATAAAAAATATTAAATTAGAAGCATAGAGTTTATTTCATGACTTTTATCTTCCTGCAATTTTCTTGTGGGCATAAATGATTTGTTTTTATCCTGCCTGCCCCCCAATCCCTTTTCCAAGAGACTAAAAGAGTATCTAGTGCAAAGTGGAGACTCAAATATTTTTTAATAAACAGTGATCCCAGCCACCCAGTGCATGTTGCCAAATGCCAACCCCATAAATAATCAAACACATCATCTCATTCAGCCAATCAAAATCAAGTGCTACCTATTTTTTTTAAGTTTTCATAGCCCTTGGGCATCTGCTTTCTCAGCATTTCCCAAACTTGAGTCATTCTCATCCTGCCTTCCTAATTTTGATCTGTCAATTTCCTCTACTATTATTTATTTCATATATTTTTAAATAGACCCACTTTTGAAACTTAAATACACGCCTTTTAAAAGGAAGCTTTCTTACTACTATACATCAAAAGCCATTATTACTTGTTCTAAGTACTCATAACAAGATGGTCACAACTATTAAAATTTACTAATGTGCATCCACATACTCTCTAAATTCATGGAGCATCTGCACACACTTTAAGAAACAATTCTGCATTACTCACTCAATTTTCTTGACATCCTTCTGAGGCAGGACAAACCTTGGGCCCAAAGAATTGAGGTAGGAGTCCAAGCAAGTTGCCAGCCACATAAAGGCAAACCTTGGCTCGGAAGTCAGGACTACCAGCCCCTAGGTTATGGTTCATGCTCTTTCCTCTGCTCTCCAGAACCTCCTATCTCCAAGTGTAGTTAGCAGCCCAGATGCAGCATCCTCTAGAGACTTGTTAAAAATGCAGAAGCTCAGGCTCCACCCCAGGCCTATGCAGACTGAATCTGCATTCTAACAAGGTCCAGGTAATTCACGTGCATATTAAGTTTGAAAAGGCCTGGTCTAGATCAGCGGTTTTCTAACTTAGCAGCACATTAGAACCATCTGTAGAGACTTTAAAAATAGCAGTGCCTGGGCTTCACCTCCCAGAGAATCTGACTTAAGTGTCTGGGGTTTGCCCTGAGTCTAGGTATTTTTAAAAACTCCTCAGCTTATACAAAGCTGGCAGGGCCAGGCACAGTGGCTCATGCCTATAATCCCAGCAGTTCGTGAGGCCAAAGTGGGCAGATTGCTTGAGTCCAGGAGTGTGAGATTAGCCTGGGCTAAAACCCCATCCCTACAAAAAAAAAAAAATACAAAAAGTAGTTGGGCATGGTGGTGGCACATACCTGCAGTCCCGGCTACTCAGGAGGCTGAGTCCTCACTTCAACCCAGGAGGTCACGGTCTGGTCAACAGAGCAAGACCCTGTATCAAAACAAACAAACAAGCAAACAAAAAATGCTAGCAGCTTACCAGCTAGGGAGGCCTGTAGAGGCAAGTTTTCCAAATGGGGATACATTAGTTGTTCCAGAACTTTAGCTGCATCAAAACCACCTGGATGGCTTGTTCAGCTACAGAGGGTCTGGCCATGCCCCTAGAGTTTCCAGCTGAGGGTCTGGAATGAGGCCCGATGATTTGCATTTCTAACAATCTCCAGGTGATGCTGATGCTGTGGGTCCAGGGACCACATTTTGAGAATCTATGCTAAATGAATCGGAGAAGACCAAAGCTCAAACTTATTCCAAGAACTTTTCAAGGCCCACCTGCAAGTTGTAGTGGAAGTAAGCATCTAAGGGTGCAAAAAAGTTTCACTGTAGACTAAGGCCTTTTACCTGAGCTCTCAAATGTTCACATTTCTCTTATCAACCTAAATAACAAACAGAGAGAGGCTCTCCACAAGAAAAAGATATTCGTTTGGAAACAGAGCCTTGCAATAGAAACAGGCAAGCCAGAGTAAACTATATGCATATTCACGGAGGTAAAGGAAGACAAAAGAAAAAATGAGGAAGATTATATGATCATTTGGAAATGATTATCCTTGGCTACAAAGATCAATAACAAAGGTGATGCCAGGCCCAGGTTGGACAGGCAGTTGTTGGGCAAATATCCTTCAGAAGCATTGTTGTGTGCAAAGTTGCAATGGGCTTTGTGCAAGACTGTGTTTTTTGCAGTCTTCTGTGATAAGTTTTTGTTATCAGGCATACAAGCCCAAGAATCCTTTATTGCATGGCCTTCCCTGGCTCTATTTGTGAGGGTTTTGGTTAGGGTAGGGGTAATTTTAACACTCTCAATGTAAAAAATGCCATAAGGTAGGTACCCCAATTGCTTGTTTCGTCTTCATAAAATAATTTTTCCACCCGAACAAAGTCTACACATAAATTGTAAAAATACCCTGGCATGCAGTCCCTGGAAAAGTCTGGAGTCATTCTCGGGGTTCCCACCCAGGTGGGCAAGCGTAGCCACCACAGATAAACACAAAGTAGGGGTCCCCGCTGGGGTTCAGCGGCAGGCAGTGGCCCTGGTTCTGATATTTGGCTGAAAACACAGCTCCTCTTTGTCACCCTCAGGACATTTCAGCTATTTCCTAGATAATAATCTCACTTCACCCTGGACAAAACAGGCACATGATCATGTCACTCTGACCTGGTTTGAGTCCAAGGAGAATTTTGTTTTTAAAATAATTAAGGTTAGTAGTTAAAATATGAACTTTGGGCCAGGAGTGGTGGCCCATGCCTATAATCCCAGCACTTCGTGAGGCCAAAGTGGGCAGATTGCTTGAGTCCAGGAGTTTGAGACTAGCCTGGGCTAAAACCCCATCCCTACAAAAAAAAAAATACAAAAAGTAGTTGGGCATGGTGGTGGCACATACCTGTAGTCCCGGCTACTCAGGAGGCTGAGTCCTCACTTGAACCCAGGAGGTCACGGTCTGGTCAACAGAGCAAGACCCTGTATCAAAACAAACAAACAAAAAATGCTAGCAGCTTACCAGCTAGGGAGGCCTGTAGAGGCAAGTTTTCCAAATGGGGCTACATAAGTTGTTCCAAAACTTTAGCTGCATCAAAACCACCTGGATGGCTTGTTCAGCTACAGAGGGTCTGGCCATGCCCCTAGAGTTTCCAGCTGAGGGTCTGGAATGAGGCCCGATGATTTGCATTTCTAACAATCTCCAGGTGATGCTGATGCTGTGGGTCCAGGGACCACATTTTGAGAATCTATGCTAAATGAATCGGAGAAGACCAAAGCTCAAACTTATTCCAAGAACTTTTCAAGGCCCACCTGCAAGTTGTAGTGGAAGTAAGCATCTAAGGGTGCAAAAAAGTTTCACTGTAGACTAAGGCCTTTTACCTGAGCTCTCAAATGTTCACATTTCTCTTATCAACCTAAATAACAAACAGAGAGAGGCTCTCCACAAGAAAAAGATATTCGTTTGGAAACAGAGCCTTGCAATAGAAACAGGCAAGCCAGAGTAAACTATATGCATATTCACGGAGGTAAAGGAAGACAAAAGAAAAAATGAGGAAGATTATATGATCATTTGCAAATGACTATCCTTGGCTACAAAGATCAATAACAAAGGTGATGCCAGGCACAGGTTGGACAGGCAGTTGTTGGGCAAATATCCTTCAAAAGCATTGTTGTGTGCAAAGTTGCAATGGGCTTTGTGCAACATTGTGATTTTTGCAGTCTTCTGTGATAAGTTTTTGTTATCAGGCATAAAAGCCCAAGAATCCTTTATTGCATGGCCTTTCCTGGCTCTATAAGTCAGGGTTTTGGTTAGGGAAGGGGTATTTTTAACACTCTCAATGTAAAAAATGACATAAGGTAGGTACCCCAATGACTTGTTTGGTCTTCATAAAATAACTTTTCATAAAATCTCTGTAAACGTGGAAATATGTACACCGCTATCTCTATAAATGTGTAAACATTTACAACGCTATCTGTATAAACATGGAACAATTTACACCGCCGTCTCTATAAACATGGAAATATCTACACCGCTATCTCTATAAACATGGAAATATCTACACCGCTATCTGTATAAACATGGAAATATCTACACTGCTGTCTCTATAAACATGGACATATATACACCTCTATTTGTATAAACATGGAAATATCTACACCAGTGTCTCTATAAACATGGAAATATCTACAATGCTATCTCTATAAACACTCAAATAACTACATCACTGTCACTATAAACATGGAAATATCTACACCGCTATCTCTATAAACATGGAAATACCTACACCGCTGTCTCTAGAAACATGGAAATATCTACACCGCTATCTCTATAAACATGGGAACACCTCCACTGCTAACTCTATAAACCCGGAAATATCTACACCGCTATAAGTATAAATGTGGAAATATCTACACCGCTATCTGTATAAACATGGAAATATCTACACCGCTATCTCTATAAACATGGAAATACTTACACCGCTATCTGTATAAACATGGAAATATTTACACCGCTATCTCCATAAACATAGAAATAACTACACCGCCATCCCTATAAACATGGAAATATGTACACCGCCATCTGCATTAACATGGAAATATCTACAAAGACATCTGTATAAACATGGAAATATCTACACTGCCATCTGTATAAACTTGGAAATATCTACACTGACATCTGTAGAAAGATGGAAATGTCTACAAAGCGATCTGTATAAACATGGGAATTTCTACACCGCTACCTGTATAAACATGGAAATATTTACACCACTGTCTGTATCAACATGGAAATAACTACACCGCAATCTGTATAAACATGGAAATATCTACAATGCTACCTCTGTAAACATGGAAATATCTACACAGGTATCTGTGTAAACTTGGAAATAACTACACCACAATCTGTGTAAATTTGGCAATACCTACACCGCAATCTGTGCAAAGATGGAAATATCTACACCGCTATCTCTGTAAACATGGAAATATCTACACCGATATCTGTATAAACATGGAAATATCAACACTGCCATCTGTATAAACATGGAAATATCTACAGCGCCATCTGTATAAACATGGAAATACCTACACTGCCATCTATACAAACATGGAAATATCTACACAGCCATCTGTATAAACATGGAAATATCTACACCGCTATCTCTATAAACATGGAAATATCTCCACTGCTATCTGCATAAACATGGAAATATCTACATCGCTATCTGTATAAACAGGGAAATATCTCCACCGCTATCAGTATAAACATGGAAATATCTACACCGCTCTCTGTATAAACATGGAAATATCTACACCGCTATCTGTATAAACATGGAAATATATACAATGCTATCTGTGTAAACATGGAAATATCTACACAGCTATCTGTGTAAACTTGTAAATATCTACACAGCTATCTGTGTAAAAATGGAAATATATACACAGCAATCTGTGCAAAGATGGAAATATCTACACTGTTATCTCGGTAAACATGGAAATATCTACACCGCTATCTGTATAAACATGGAAATATCTATACCGCAGTCTCTATAAACATGGAAATATCTCCACTGTTATCTGTATAAACATGAAAATATCTACACCGCTATCTGTATAATCATGGACATATCTAAACCGCAATCTGTATAAACATGGAAATATCTACCACGGTATGTGTGTAAACATGGAAATATCTACAGAGCTATCTGTGTAAACTTGGAAATATCTACACAGCTATCTGCGTAAACATGGAAATATCTACACGGCAATCTTGGCAAAGATGGAAATAACTAAACCGCTATCACTGTAAACTTGGAAATATCTACACCGCTACCTGTATAAACATGGAAATATCTACACCACTGTCTGTTTAAACAAGGAAATATCTACAACGCCATCTGTAGAAACATGGAAATATCTACACCGCAATCTGTATAAACATGGAAATACCTACACCGCTATCTGTATAAATATGGAAATATCTACACCGCTATCTCTATAAACATGGAAATACCTACACCGCTTTCTCTATAAACATGAAAATATCTACAATGCTATCTCTATATACATGGAAATATCTACACCTCCATCTCTATAAAAATGAAAATAACTACACTGCCATCTTCAGAAACATGGATGTATCTACACCGCCATCTGTATAAACATGGAAATATCTACACCACTATCTGTATAAACATGGAAATATCTTCACTGTCATCTCTATAAACATGGAAATATCTACACCGCCGTCTGTATAAAGTTGGAAATAACTACACCGCAATCTCTACAGACATGGAAATATCTACACCGCTATCTGAATAAACATGGAAATATCTACACTGCCATCTGTATAAAGATGGAAATATCTACACCGAGAGCTGTATAAACATGGAAATATCAACACCGCTATCTGTACAAACATGGAAATACCAACACCGTTATCTGTATAAACATGGAAATATCTACACCGCTATCTCTATAAACATGAAAATACTTACACCACCATCTCTATTAACATGGAGATATTTGCACCGCTATCTCTATAAACATAGATATGACTACACCGCCATCTCTATAAACTTGGAATATCTACACCGCCATCTGCATAAACATGGAAATATCTACACAGACATCTGTATAAACATGGAAATATCTACACTGCCATCTGTATAAACTTGGAAATATCTACACTGACATCTGTAGAAAGATGGAAATGTCTACAAAGCGATCTGTATCAACATGGGAATTTCTACACCGCTTCCTGTATAAACATGGAAATATCTACACCGCTATCTGTATCAACATGGAAATAACTACACCGCAATCTGTATAAACATGGAAATATGTACAATGCTATCTCTGTAAACATGGAAATATCTACACAGCTATCTGAGTAAACTTGGAAATATCTACACCGCTATCTGCGTAAATTTGGCAATAACTACACCGCAATCTGTGCAAAGATGGAAATACCTACACTGCTATCTATGTAAACATGAAAATGTCTACACCGATATCTGTATAAACATGGAAATATCTACACTGCCATCTGTATAAACATGGAAGTACCTACACCGCTTTCTCTATACACATGAAAATATCTACACTGCTACCTGTATATACATGGAAATATCTACACCTCCATCTCTATAAACATGAATATATCTACACCTCCATCTTCAGAAACATGGGTGTATCTGCACCGCCATCTGTAAAAACAAGGAAATATCTAAACCACTATCTGTATATACATGGAAATATCTTCACTTCCATCTGTATAAACATGGAAATATCTACACTGCCATCTGTATAAAGATGGAAATATCTACACAGCAATCTGTATAAATATGGAAATATCTACACCACTACCTCTATAGACATGGAAATATCTACACTGCTATCCGTATAAATATGGAAATATCTAAACTGCCATGTGTATAAAGATGGAATTATCTACACCGCGAGCAGTATAAACATAGAAATATCTACACCGCCATCTGTATAAACATGGAAATAGCAACACCGCTATCTGTATAAACATGGAAGTATCTACACCGCTATCCCTATAAACATGAAAATACTTACACCACCATCTCTATAAACATGGAAATATTTACACCGCTATCTATATAAACTTAGAAATTAATAGACCGCCATCTCTATAAACATGGAAATATCTACACCGCTATCTGCATAAACATGGAAATATCTACACAGACTTCTGTATAAACATGGAAATATCTACACCGCCATCTCTATAAACATGAAAATATCTACACCGCCATCTTCAGAAATATGGATGTATCTACACCGCCATCTGTATAAACATGGAAAAATCTACACCACTATCTGTATAAACATGGAAATATCTTCACTGCCATCTGTATAAACATGGAAATATCTACACCGCCATCTGTATAAAGATGGAAATATCTACACCGCAATCTGTATAAATATGGAAATACCTACACCGCTATCTCTATACCCATGGAAATATCTACACCGCTATCTGTGTAAATAAGGAAATATCTACACTGCAATCTGTATAAAGATGGAAATATCTACACCGCGAGCTGTATAAACATGGAAATATCTACACCGCTATCTGTATAAACATGGAAATAACAACAGCGTTATCTGTATAAACATGGAAGTATCTACACCGCTATCTCTATAAACATGAAAATACTTACACCACCATCTCTATAAACATGGAGATATTTACAACGCTGTCTCTATAAACATAGAAATAACTACACCGCCATCTCTATAAACATGGAAATATCTACACTGCCATCTGAATAAACATGGAAATATCTACACAGACATCTGTATAAACATGGAAATATCTACAGTGCCATCTATATAAACTTGGAAATATCTACACTGACATCTGTAGAAAAATGGAAATGTCTACTAAGCGATCTGTATAAACATGGGAATTTCTACACCGCTACCTGTATACACATGGAAATATCTACACCGCTATCTGTATCAACATGGAAATAACTACACCGCAATCTGTATAAACACGGAAATAACTACAATGCTATCTATGTAAACATGGAAATATCTACACAGCTATCTGTGTAAACTTGGAAATATCTACACCGCTATCTGTGTAAATTTGGCAATACCTACACCGCAATCTGTGCAAAGATGGAAATACCTACACCGCTATCTCTGAAGACATGGAAATATCTACACCGCTATCTGTATAAACATGGAAATATCTACAACGCTATCTGTGTAAACATGGAATTATGTACACAGCTATCTGTGTAAACTTGGAAATATCTACAGAGCTATCTGTGTAAAAATGGAAATATCTACACAGCAATCTGTGCAAAGATGGAAATATCTACACTGCTATCTCTGTAAACAAGGAAATATCTACACCGCTTTCTGTATAAAGATGGACATATCTACACCGCAATCTGTATAAACATGGAAATATCTACAACGCTATGTGTGTAAACATGGAAATATCTACACAGCTATCTGTGTAAACTTGGAAATATCTACACAGCTATCTGTGTAAAAATGTAAATACCTACACAGCAGTCTGTGCAAAAATGGAAATATCTACACTGCTATCTCTGTAAACATGGAAATATCTACACCGCTAGCTGTATAAACATCGAAATTTCTACAACGCTGTCTGTATAAACAAGGAAATATCTACACCGCCATTTGTAGAAACATGGAAATATCTACACCGCAATCTGTATAAAGATGGACATATCTACACCGCAATCTGTATAAACATGGAAATATCTACAACGCTATGTGTGTAAACATGGAAATATCTACACAGCTATCTGTGTAAACTTGGAAATATCTACACAGCTAACTGCGTAAACATGGAAATATCTATACGGCAATCTGTGCAAAGTTGGAAATATCTACACCGCTATCTCTGTAAACATGGAAATATCTACACCGCTAGCTGTATAAACAAGGAAATATCTACACTGTCATCTGTAGAAACATGGAAATACCTACACCGCTATCTGTATAAATATGGAAATATCTACACCGCTATCTTTATAAACATGGAAATACCTACAACGCTTTCTCTATAAACATGGAAATATCTACACTGCAATCTCTATATACATGGAAGTATCTACACTGCCATCTCTATAAACATGAAAATATATAAACCGCCATCTTCAGAAACATGGATGTATCTACACCGCCATCTGTATAAACTTGGAAATATCTACACCACTATCTGTGTAAACATGGAAATATCTTCACTTCTATCTGTATAAACATGGAAATATCTACACCACCATCTGTATAAAGATGGAAATATCTACACCGCAATCTGTATAAATATGGAAATATCTACACCGCTATCTCTATAGACATGGAAATATCTACACCGCTATCCGTATAAACATGGAAATATCTCCACCGCTATCTTTATAAACACGGAAATACCTACACCGGTATCTTTAAAAACATGGGAATACCTACACCGCTATCTCTGTAAACAATGAATTATCTACAACGCTATCTGTGTAAACATGGAAATATCTACACAGCTATCTGTGTAAACTTGGAAATATCTACACCGCAATCTGTGTAAGCATGGAAATATCTACAACGCTATCTGTGTAAACATGGAAATATTTACAACGTTATCTGTGTAAACAGGGAAATATCTACACAGCTATCTGTAAAACGTGGAAATATCTACACCACTATCTGTATAACCCTGAAAATATCTACACCGCTATCTGTATCAACATGTAAATAACTACACCGCTATCTGTATAAACATGGAAATATCTACACCGCCATCTCTAGAAACATGGAAATACTTACAAAGTTCTCTGTATAAACATGGAAATATCTACACCGCCATATGTATAAACATGGAAATATCTACACCGTTATCTCTATAAACATGGAAATATATACACCGCTATCTGTATAAACATGGAAATATCTGCACCACTATCTCTATAAACATGGAAATATCTACAAAGCCATCTGTATAAACATGGAAATAGCTACAAAGTCATGTGAAGGAACATGCAAATATCTACACTGCCATCTGTATAAACATAGAAATATCTACAGCGCCCTCTGTATAAATATGGAAATACGTGCATAGGCATCTGTGTAAACATGGAAATATCTGCACCGCTATCTGTATAAACATGGAAAAACCTACACCACTGTCGCTATAAACCTGGAAATATGTACACCGCTATGTGTATAAACAGGGAAATATCTCCACTGCTGTCTGTATAAATATGGAAATATCTCCACCGTTATCTGTTTAAACATGGAAATATCTACAGCGCCATCTCTATAAACATTGAAATATCTACACTGCCATCTGTAAAAACATGGAAATATCTACACAGTCATCTGAAAAAACATGGAATATCTACACCACTATCTGTATAAAGATGGAAATATTTAAACCGATTTCTCTATAAACATGGAAATATCTACTCCGCTATCTCTATAAACATGGAAATGTCTACACTGCCATCTGTATAAACATGGAAATACCTACAAAGTCATCTGTGTAAACATGGAAATATCTACTCAGCCATCTGTATACACATGGAAATATCTACAATGCCATCTGTAGAAAGATGGAAACATCTACACCGCCATCTGTGTAAACATGGAAATAACTCTACAGTCATCTGTGTAAACATGGAAATATCTACACCACCATCTGTATAAACATGGAAATATCTACAATGCCATCTGTATACACAATGAAATACCTACATGGCAATCTGTGTATACATGGAAACATCAAAACCGCCCTGTGTACAAACATGAAAATACCTACACTGCTATCTCTATAAACATGGAATTATCTACACTGCGGTCTGTATAAACATGGAAATATCTGCACCGCTATCTGTATAAACATGGAAATAACTACACCGCTATCTCTATAAACATGAAAATATGTACACCGCTATGTGTATAAACATGGAAATATATCCACTGCTGTCTGTATAAACATGGAAATATCTCCACCGTTATCTGTATAAACATGGAAATATCTACAGCGCCATCTCTATAAACATTGAATTATCTACACTGCCATCTGTAAAAACATGGAAATATCTACACAGTCATCAGAATAAACATGGAAATATCTACACCACCATCTGTACAAACATGGAAATACCTACAATACGATCTGTAGAAAGATGGAAATATCTACACCGCAATCTGTGTAAACATGGAAATATCTACACCGATATCTGTAAAAACATGGAAATATCTACACCGCTATCTGTATAAATATGAAATATCAAAACCGCTATCTTTATAAACATGGAAATATCTACAATGCCATCAGTATACACATGGAAATAACTACATGCCAATCTGTGTATAGGTGGAAACATCAACACCGCCATCTGTACAGACATGGAAATATCTACACTGCGGTCTGTATAAACATGGAAATATCTACACCAGTATCTGTATAAACATGGAAATATCTACACCACGATCTGTATAAAACATGGAAATATTTACACCGCTATCTGTATAAACATGGAAATATCTATACCTCTATTTCTATAAACAAGGAAATACCTGCAAAGCCATCTGTATAAACATGGAAATAACTACACAGTCATGTGTAGGAACATTGAAATATCTACACTGCCATCTGTATAAACATGGAAATATCTACACAGCCCTCTGTATAAATATGGAAATATCTGCATAGACATCTGTATAAACATGGAAATATCCGCAACGCTATCTGTATAAACATGGAAATACCTACACCGCTGTCTCTATAAACATGGAAATATGTACACCGCTATGTGTATAAACATGGTAATATCTCCACTGCTGTCTGTATAAACATGGAAATACCTCCAACTTTATCTGTATAAACATGGAAATATCTACAGCGACATCTCTATAAACATTGAAATATCTACACTGCCATCTGTAAAAACATGGAAATACCTACACAGTCATCCGAATAAACATGGAAATATCTACACCACCATATGTATAAACATGGAAATACCTACAATACCATCTGTATACACATGGAAATATCCACACAGACATCTGTATAAATATGGAAATATCCACACCGCCATCTGTATAAACATGGAAATATCTACACCGCGATCAGTATAAACATGGAAATATCTACACCGCTATCTGTATAAACATGGAAATATCTCCACTGCTATCTCTGTAAACATCGAAATATCTACACCGCCATCTGTATAAACGTGGAAATACTTTCAAAGTTATCTGTATAAACATGGAAACATCTACACCGCGGTCTGTATAAACATGGAAATATCTACACCGCTATGTGTATAAACATGGAAATATCTACACCGCTATCTCTATAAACATGGAAATATCTACACCATGATCTATATAAACATGGAAATATTTACACCGCTATCTGTATAAACATGGAAATATCTACACAGTTATCTGTATAAATATGGAAATATCTACACCGCTATCTCTATAAACATGGAAATATCTACACCGCCATCTGTATAAACATGGAAATATCTACACTGCTATCTCTATAAACATGGTAATATCTACAATGCCATCTGTAAAAACATGGAAATACCTATACAGTCATCTGTATAAACATGGAAATATCTACACCACCATCTGTATAAACATGGAAATATCTACAATGCCATCTGTATACACATGGAAAAACTACACGGCAATGTGTGTATAGATGGAAACATCAACACCGCCATCTGTACAAACATGGAAATATCTACACCGCTATCTCTATAAACATGGAAATATCTACACTGCGGTCTGTATAAACATGGAAATATCTACACCGGTATCTGTATAAACATGGAAATATCTACACCACGATCTGTATAAACATAGAAATATTTACACCACTATCTGTATAAACATGGAAGTATCTGCACCGCTATCTCCATAAACATGGAAATATCTACAAAGCCATGTGTATAAACATGGAAATACCTACAGTCATGTGTAAGAACATGGAAATATCTACACTGCCATCTGTATAAACATGGAAATATCTACACAGCCCTCTGTATAAATATGGAAATATCTGCATAGGCATCTGTATAAACATGGAAATATCTGCACCGCTATCTGTATAAAGATGGAAATACCTACACCGCTGTTTCTATAAACATGGAAATATGTACACCGCTATGTGTATAAACATGGAAATATCTCCAATGCTGTCTGTATAAACATGGAAATATCTACACCGCGATCTGTATAAACATGGAAATATCAACACCGCTATCTGTATAAACATGGAAATATCTACACATCTATCTCTATAAACATGGAAATGTCTACACTGCCATCTGTATAAACATGGAAATATCTACACATCTATCTCTATAAACATGGAAATGTCTACACTGCCATCTGTATAAACATGGAAATACCTACAAAGTCATCTGTGTAAACATGGAAATATCTACTCAGCCATCTGTATACACATGGAAATATCTACAAAGCCATCTGTATATTCAGGGAAATATCTACACCGCTATCTGTGTAAACATGGAAATAACTACACTGCTATTTGTATAAACAAGGAAATATCTACACTGCCATCTGTTTAAACATGGAAATATCTACACCGCTATCTGTATAAACATGCTAATAACTACACCGCTATCTGTATAAATGTGGAAATATTTGCACGGCTATCCCTATAAACATGGTAATATCAACACCGCGATCTGTATAAACATGGAAATATCAACACCATGATCTGTATAAACATGGAAATATCTACACCGTGATCTATATAAACATGGAAATATCTACACCGCCATCTCTGTAAACATGGAAATATCTACAACCCATTCTGTAAAAACATGGAAATATCCACACCGCTATCTCTATAAACATGGAAAAATCAACACCGCTATCTCTATGAACATCGAAATATCTACACAGCCATCTCTATAAACATGGAAATATCTACACCGCGATCAGTATAAACATGGAAATATCTACACCGCTATCTTTATAAACATGGAAATATCTCCACTGCTATCTCTATAAACATCAAAATATCTACACCGCCATCTGTATAAACATGGAAATACTTACAAAGTTATCTGTATAAACATGGAAATATCTACACTGCCATCTGTATAAACATGGAAATATCTAAACAGCCATGTGTATATACATGGAAATATCTACACCGCTATCTATATAAACTTGGAAATAACTACACCGCTATCTGTATAAACATGGAAATATCTCCACTGCTATCTCTATAAATATCGAAATATCTACACCGCCATCTGTATAAACATGGAAATACTTACAAAGTTATCTGTATAAACATGGAAATATCTACACCGCCATTTGTATAAACATGGAAATATCTACACAGCCATGTGTACATACATGGGAATATCTACACCGCTCACTATATAAACATGGAAATAACTACACCGCTATCTGTATATACATGGAAATATCTACACCACCATCTACATATCCATAGAAATATCTGCGCCGACATCTGTATAAACATGGAAATATCTACACGGTCATCTGTGTATAGATGGAAATATCAACACCGCCATCTGAATAAACATGGAAATATCTACACCGCGGTCTGTATAAACAAGGAAATATCTACACCGCTATCTGTATAAATATGGAAATATCTACACCGCTATCTCTATAAACTTGGAAATATCCACACCGTGATCTGTATAAACATGGAAATATTTACACAGCTATCTGTATAAACATGGAAGTTTCTACACCGTTATCTGTATAAATATGGAAATATCTACACCGCTATCTCTATAAACATGGAAATATCCACACCGCCATCTGTATAAACTTGGAAATACCTATACAGTCCTCTGTGTAAACATGGAAATATCTACACCTCCATCTGTCTAAACATGTAAATAACTACAATGCCATCTGTATACACATGGAAATACCTACACGGCAATCTGTGTATAGATGGAAACATCAACACCGCCATCTGTACAAACTTGGAAATATCAACACTGGTATGTCTATAAACATGGAAATATCTACAGTGCGGTCTGTATGAACATGGAAATATCTACATCGGTATCTGTATAAACTTAGAAATATCTACACCACGATCTGTATAAACATGGAAATATATACAAAGCTACCTGCATAACCATGGAAATATCTGCACCGCTATCTCTATAGACATGGAAATATCTACAAAGCAATCTGTATAAACATGGAAATACCTACACAGTCATGTGTAGGAACATGGAAATATCTACACTGCCATCTCTATAAACATAGAAATATCTACACAGCCCTCTGTATAAATATGGAGATATCTGCATAGGCATCTGTACAAACATGGAAATATCTGCACCGCTATCTGTATAAACATGGAAATACCTACACCGCTGTCTCTATAAACATGGAAATATGTACACCGCTATGTGTATAAAAATGGAAATAACTCCACTGCTGTCTGTATATACATGGAAATATCTCCACCGTTATCTGTACAAAAATGGAAATATCTACAGCGCCATCTCTATAAACATTGAAATATCTACACTGCCATCTGTAAAAACATGGAAATATCTACACAGTCATCTGAATAAACATGGAAATATCTACACCACCATCTGTATAAACATGGAAATACCTACAATACCATCTGTATACAGATGGAAATATCTACACAGACACCTGTATAAATATGGAAATATCTTCACCGCCATCTGTATAAACATGGAAATATCTACACAGCCATCTCCATTAAGATGGAAATATCTATTCCGCCATGTGTATAAACACGGAAATATCTACACCACAATCTGTGAAAACATGGAATTATCTACACCGCTATCTGTATAAATATGGAAATATCTACACCGCCATCTGCATTTCCGTGGAAATATCTAAGCCACCATCTGTATTAACATGGAAATATCTACACGGCCATCTGTGTACAGATGGAAATATCACCACCGCCATCTGTACAAACATGGAAATATCTGCACCGCAATCTGTATAAAGATGGAAATATCTACACCACGGTCTGTATAAACATGGAAATAACTAAACCGCTATCTGTATAAACATGTAAATATCTACACCAGTATCTCTATAAACATGGAAATGTCTACACCGTGATCTACATAAACATGGAAATATTTACACCGCTATCTGTATAAACATGGAAATATCTGCACCGTTATCTGTATAAACATGGAAATACCTACAATGCCATCTGTAGAAACATGGAAATATCTACACCACCATCTGTATAAACATGGAAATATCTACAATGCCATCTGTATACACATGGAAATACCTACACGGCAATCTTTGTATAGATGGAAACATCAACACCGTCATCTGTACAGACATGGAAATATCTACACTGCGGTCTGTATAAACATGGAAATATCTACACCGGTATCTGTGTAAACATGGAAATATCTACACCACGATCTGTATAAAACATGGAAATATTTACACCGCTATCAGTATAAACATGGAAATATCTACACCGCTCTCTCTATAAACAAGGATATACCTGCAAAGCCATCTGTATAAACATGGAAATAACTACACAGTCATTTCTAGGAACATGGAAATATCTACACTGCCATCTGTATAAACATGGAAATATCTACACAGCCCTCTGTATAAATATGGAAATATCTGCATAGGCATCTGTATAAACATGGAAATATCCGCACCGCTATCTGTATTAACATGGAAATACCTACACCGCTTTCTCTATAAACATGGAAATATGTACACCGCTATGTGTATAAACATGGTAATAACGCCACTGCTGTCTGTATAAACATGGCAATACCTCCACCTTTATCTGTGTAAACATGGAAATATCTACAGTGCCATCTCTATAATCATTGAAATATCTACACTGCCATTTGTAAAAACATGGAAATATCTACACAGTCATCCGAATAAACATGGAAATATCTACACCACCATCTCTATAAACCTGGAAATAACTACAATACCATCTGTATACACTTGGAAATATCTACACAGACATCTGTATAAATATGGAAATATCTACACCGCCATCTGTATAAACATGGAAATATCTACACCGCTCTCTCTATAAACATGGAAATATCTACACCGCCATCTGTATAAACATGGAAATATGTACACAGTCATCTGTATAAACATGGAAATAACTACACCGCTATGTGTATAAAAATAGAAATATCTACACCGTTATCTGTATAAACATGGAAATATCTAGACCGCTATCTGTATAAACATTCAAATATCTACATTGCTATCTGTAAAAACATGGAAATATCTCCTCCGCTATCTCTATAAACATATAAATATCTACACCTCTATCTGTATAAACATGGAAATATCTACACCGCTATCTGTATAAACAAGCAAATATCTACAGCGCTATCTATATAAACATGGAAGTATCTCCACCGCTATCTGCATAAACATGGAAATACCTACACCGCTATCTTTATAAACATGGAAATATGTACACTGCAATCTCTATAAACATGGAAACATCTACAACAGTATCTGTGTAAACATGGGAATATCTTCACAGCTGTCGGTGTAAATATGGAAATATGTACACCGCAATCTGTGTGAATATGGAAATATCCACACCTCTGTCTCTGTAAACATGGAAATATCTACACCACTATCTGTATAAACATTGAAATATCTACACCACATTCTGAATAAACATGGATATATCTACAACGATATCTGTATAAACATATTAATATCTACACTGCTCTCTGTATAAACATGGAAATATCTACTCCTCTATCTGCATAAATATGGAAATATCTACACCGCTATCTCTATAAACATGGAAATGTCAACACCGCTATCTGTATAAACATGGAAATATCTACACTGCCATCTGTATAAACATGGAAATAACTAAACCGCTATCTCTATAAACATTGAAATATCAACAATGCCTTCTGGATACACATGTAAATACCTACACATTCATCTGTGTAAACATGGAAATATCTACACAGCCATCTCTATAAACATGGAAATACCTACACCGCTATTTCTATAAACATGAAAATAGCCACACCGCAATCTGTATAAACATGGAAATATCTACACTGCCATCTGTATAAACATGGAAACATCTACACTGCCATCTGTATACACATGGAAATATCTACACAGTCATCTGTATAAACATTGAAATATCTCCACCGCTATCGGTCTAATCATGGAAATATCTCCACCGCTATCTGTATAAACATGGAAATATCTACTCCGCTATCTGTATAAACATGGAAATATTTACATTGCTATGTGTATAAACATGGAAATATTTCCACCGCAATCTGTGTAAACATAGAAATATCTACACTGCTATCTTTATAAACATGGAAATATCTACACCGCAACCTGTATGAACATGGATATATCTACACCGCTATCTGTATAAACATGGAAATATCTACACCGCTATCTGTATAAACATGGAAATATCTACACCGCTATCTGTATAAACATGGAAATATCTACACCGCTATCTGTATATACATGGAAATATCTACACAGCCATGTGTATATACATAGAAATATCTACAACGCTATCTACATAAACATGGAAATAACTACACCGCTATTTGTATAAGCACGGAAATATCTCCACTGCTATCTCTATAAACATCGAAATATCTACACCGCCATCTGTATAAACATGGAAAAACTTACAAAGTTATCTGTATAAACATGGAAATATCTACACCGCCATCTGTATAAACATGGAAATATCTACACAGCCGTGTGTACATACATGGAAATATCTACACCGCTCTCTATACAAACATGGAAATAACAACACCGCTATCTGTATATACATGGAAATATCTACACCACCATCTACATATCCATAGAAATATGTGCGCCGCCATCTGTATAAACATGGAAATATCTACACGGTCATCTGTGTATAGATGGAAATATCAACAACGCCTTCTGTACAAACATGGAAATATCTGCACAGCTATCTGTAAACTTGGAAATATCTACAGCGCGGTCGGTATATATATGGAAAAAACTACAACGCTATATGTATAATCATGGAAATATATACACCGCTATCTCTATAAACATGGAAATATCTACACCGTGATCTGTATAAACATGGAAATATTTACACTGATATCTGTATAAACATGGAAATTTCTAAACCGTTATCTGTATAAATATGGAAATATCTACACCGCTATCTCTATAAACATGGAAATATCTAAACCGCCTTCTGTATAAACATGGAAATATCTATACAGTCATCTGTGTAAACAAGGAAATATCTACACCACCATCTGTATAAACATGGAAATAAATACACCGCTATTTGTATAAACAAGGAAATATCTACACCACCATCTGTTTAAACATGGAAATATCTACACAGACATCTGTTTATACATAGAAATATCTACACCGCTATCTCTATAAACATGTTAATAACTACACCGCTATCTCTATAAATGTGGAAATATTTGCACCGCTATCCCTATAAAATGGTAATATCAACACCGCGATCTGTATAAACATGGAAATATCTACACCATGATCTGTATAAACATGGAAATATCTACACCGCGATCTGTATAAACATGGAAATATCTACACCGTGATCTGTATAAACATGGAAATATCTACACCGCCATCTCTATCAACATGGAAATATCTACACCCCTATCTGTATAAACATGGAAATATACACACCGCTATCTCTATAAACATGGAAAAATCAACAAGGCTATCTCTATGAACATGGAAATATCTACACAGCCATCTCTATAAACATGGAAATATCTACACCGCCATCTGTATAAACATGGAAATATCTACACAGCCATGTGTATATACATGGAAATATCTACACCGCTATCTATATAAAGATGGAAATAACTACACCGCTATCTGTATAAACATGGAAATATCTACACCGCCATCTACATATCCATGGAAATATCTGCACCGCCATCCGCATAAACATGGAAATATCTACATGGTCATCTGTGTAGACATGGAAATATCAACACCGCCATCTGTACAAACATGGAAATATCTGCACGACTATCTGTATAAACATGGAAATATCTACACCGCGGTCTGTATAAACATGGAAATAGCTAAACCGCTATCTGTATAAACATGGAAATATCTTCAGCACTATCTCTATAAACATGGAAATAACTACACCGTGATCTGTATAAACATGGAAATATCTAAACCGCTATCTGTATAAACATGGAAATATCTACACCGTCATCTGTATATACATGGAAATATCTACACTGCTATCTCTATAAACATGGAAATATCTACAATGCCATCTGTAAAAACATGGAAATACCTGTACAGTCATATGTATAAACATGGAAGTATCTACACCACCATCTGTGTACACATGGAAATACCTACAATGCCATCTGTATACACATGGAAATACCTACACGGCAATCTGTGTATAGATGGAAACATCAACACCGCCATCTGTACAAACATGGAAATATCTACACCGCTATCTGTATAAACATGGAAATATCTACACTGCGGTCTGTATAAACATGGAAATTTCTACACCGCTATCTCTATAAACATGGAAATATCTACAAAGCCATCTGTATAAACATGGAAATACCTACAATACCAACTCTATACACATGGAAATACCTACACAGACATCTGTACAAATATGGAAATATCTACACAGCCATGTGTATAAACATGGAAATATCTACACTGCCATCTGTAGAAAAATGGAAATATCTGCACCGCTATCTCTATAAATATGGAAATATCTACACCGCCATCTCTATAAACATGAAAATATCTACACTGCCATCTCCATAAAGATGGAAGTATCTACTCCACAATGTGTATAAACACGGAAATATCTACACCACCATCTGTGTAAACATGAAATATCTACAATGCTATCTGTATAAACATGGAAATATCTACACCGCCATCTGCATATCCATGGAAATATCTACGCCGCCATCTGTATAAACATGGAAATATCTACACGGCCATCTGTGTATAGATGGAAATATCAACCCAGCCTTATGTACAAACACGGAAATATCTAGACCGCTATCTGTATAAACATGGAAATATCTACACCGCCATCTCTATAAACATGAAAATATCTGCACTGCCATCTGTAAATTATGGAAATATCTATACAGTCATCTGTATAAACATGGGAATATCTACAATGCCGTCTGTATACACATGGAAATAACTACACAGCCATCTGTATAAACATGTAAATATCTACACTGCTATCTCTATAAACATGAAAATATCTACACTGCCATCTCCATAAACATGGAAGTATCTATTCCGCCATCTGTATAAACATGGAAACATCTACACCGCCATGTGTGTGAATAAGGAAATATCTACAATGCCATCTCTATAAAGATATAAATATCTGAATTGCGAGCTCTATAAACACGGAAATATCTACATCACTATCTGTATAAACGTGGAAATACCAACACCGCTATCGGTATAAACATGGAAATATCTGCAACGCCATCTACATAAACATGGAAATATCTACACCGCTATGTCTATAAACATGGAAATACCTACACCGCTATCTCTATAAACATGGAAACATCCACACCGCCATCTGCATATCCATGGAAATATCTACAACGCTATCTGTATAAACATGGAAATATCTACACCACCATCTCTATAAACATGGAAATATCTACACCGCTATCTGTAGAAACATGGAAATAACTTCACCGCTGTTTGTATAAACAAGGAAGTATCTACACCGTGATCTGTATAAACATGGAAATATTTACACCGCTATCTGTATAAACATGGAAATTTCTACACCGTTATCTGTATAAATATGGAAATATCTACACCGCTATCTCTATAAACATGGAAATATCTACACTGCCATCTGTATAAACATGGAAATACCTATAAAGTCATCTGTGTAAACATGGAAATATCTACACCACCATCTGTATAAACATGGAAATATCTACAATGATCTGTATTCACATGGAAATACCTACACAGTCATGTGTAGGAACATGGAAATATCTACACATCCATCTGTATAAACATAGAAGTATCTACACAGCCCTCTGTATAAATATGAAAATATCTGCATAGGCATCTGTATAAACATGGAAATATCTGCACCGCTATCTGTATAAACATGGAAATACCTACACCGCTGTCTCTATAAACATGGAAATATGTACACCGCTATGTGTATATACATGGAAATATCTCCACTGCTCTCTGTATTAACATGGAAATATCTCCACCGTTATCTGTATAAACATGGAAATATCTACAGCGCCATCTCTATAAACATTGAAATATCTACACTGCCATCTGTAAAAACATGGAAATATCTACTCAGTCAACTGAATAAACATGGAAGTATCTACACCACCATCTCTATAAACATGGAAATACCTACAATACCATCTGTATACACATGGAAATATCTACACTGACATCTGTATAAATATTTAAATATCTACACCGCCATCTGTATAAACATGGAAATATCTACACTGCCATCCGTACAAAGATGGAAATATCTACACCGCTATCTCTATAAATATGGAAATATCTACACCGACATCTCTATAAACATGAAAATATCTACACTGTCATCTCCATAAAGATGGAAGTATTTACTCCGCCATGTGTAAAACACAGAAATATCTACACCACCATCTGTGTAAACATGGAAATATCTAAACCACTATCTGTATAAACATGGAAATATCTACACCGCCATCTGCATGTCCATGGAAATATCTACGCCGCCATCTGTATAAACATGGAAATATCTGCATGGCCATCTGTAAAAACATGGAAATACCTATAGAGTCATCTGTATAAACATGGAAATATCTGCAATGCCATCTGTATACACATGGAAATATCTACACAGCCATCTGTATAAACATGTAAATATCTACACTGCTATCTCTATAAACTTGGAAATATCTACATCGCCATCTCTATAAAGATGAAAATATATACACTGCCATCTCCGTAAACATGGAACTAACTACTCTGCCATCTGTATAAACATGGAAACATCTACACCGCCATCTGTGTGAATAAGGAAATATCTACAATGCCATCTGTATAAAGATATAAATATCTGCACCGTGAGCTGAATAAACATGGAAATATCTACATCGCTATCTGTATAAACGTGGAAATACCAACACCGCTATCAGTATAAACATGAAAATATCTACAACGCCATCTATATAAACATGGAAATATCTACACCGCTATGTCAATAAACATGGAAATAACTACACCGCTATCTCTATAAACATTGAAATATCTACACCGCTATCTGTATAAACATGGAAATATCTACACCGCGATCTTTATAAACATGGAAATATCTACACCGCGATCTGTATAAACATGGAAATATCTTCACCACGATCTGTATAAACATGGAAATATCTACACCGCTATCTGTATAAACATGGTAATATCTACACCACCATCTACGTAAACATAGAAATAGCTACACAACCATCTGTATAAACATGGAAATATCTACAATGCCATCTGTAGAAAGATGGAAATATCTACACCGCAATGTGTGTAAACATGGAAATATCTACACCGATATCTGTAAAAACATGGATATATCTACATCGCTATCTGTACAAACATGGAAATATCTACACCGCTATCTGTATAAACATGCAAATATCTACAGTGCCATCTCTATAAACATTGAAATATCTTCACTGCCATCTGTAAAAACATGGAAATATCTACACAGTCATCTGAATAATCATGGAAATATCTACACCACCATCTGTATAAACATGGAAATACCTACAATATCATCTGTATACACTTGGAAATACCTACACAGACATCTGTATAAATATGGAAATATCTACACCGCCATCTGTTTAAACATGGAAATATCTACACTGCCATCTGTAGAAAGATGGAAATATCTACACCACTATCTCTATAAATATGTAAATATCTACACCGCCATCTCTATAAACATGAAAATATCTACACTGCCATCTCCATAAAGATGGAAGTATCTACTCCGCCATGTGTATAAACCCGGAAATATCTAAATCCACCATCTGTGTAAACATGGCAATATCTACACCGCCATCTGTATAAACATGGAAATACCTACACCGCCATCTGCATGTCCATGGAAATATCTACGCCACCATCTGTATAAACATGGAAATATCTACACGGCCATCTGTGTATAGATGGAAATATCAACACCGCCATCTGTACAAACATGGAAATATCTACAGCGCTATCTCTATAAACATGGAAATATCTGCACTGCCATCAGTAAAAACATGGAAATACCTATAGAGTCATCTGTATAAACATGGAAATATCTACAATGCCATCTGTATACACATGGAAATACCTACACAGCCATCTGTATAAGCATGTAAATATCTACAATGCTATCTCTATAAACATGGAAATATCTACACCGACATCTCTATAAACATGAAAATATCTACACTGCCATCTCCATAAACATGCAACTAACTACTCCGCCATCTGTATAGACATGGAAACATCTACACCGCCATCTGTGTGAATAAGGAAATATCTACAATGCAATCTGTATAAAGATATAAATATCTGCACCGCGAGCTGTATAAACATGGAAATATCTACACCGCCATCTGTATAAACATGGAAATACTTTCAAAGTTATCGGTATAAACACGGAAATACCTACATCGCCATCTGTATAAACATGGAAATATCTACACAGCCATGTGTATATACATGGAAATACCTACACCGCCATCTATATAAACATGGAAATAACTACACCGCTATCTGTGTAAACATGGAAATATCTACACCGCCATCTACATATCCATGGAAATAACTGCGCCGCCATTTGCATAAACATGGAAATACCTACAAAGTCATCTGTATAAACATGGAAATACCTACAAAGTCATCTGTATAAACATGGAAATATCTACAAAGCCATCTGTATAAACATGGAAATATCTACACAGCCATCTGTGTATACATGGAAATATCGACACCGCTATCTGTATAAACACGGAAAGAACTACACCGCTATTTGTATAAACAAGGAAATATCTACACCGTGATCTGTATAAACATGGAAATATCTACGCCGCTATCTGTATAAACATGGAAATATCTACACAGCTATCTCTATAAACATGGAAATATCTACACTGCCGTCTGTATAAACATGGAAATGCCTACACAGTCATCTGTGTAAACATGGAAATATCTACACCAGCATCTGTATAAACTTGGAAATATCTACAATGCCATCTGCATACACATGGAAATACCAACACGGCAATCTGTGTATAGATGGAAACATCAACACCGCCATCTGTACCAACTTGGAAATATCTACACTGCTATCTCTATAAACATGGAAATATCTACACTGCGGTCTGTATAAACATGGAAATATCTACACCGATATCTGTATAAACATGGAAATATCTACACCACGATCTGTATAAGCATGGAAATATATACACCGCTATCTGTAAACATGGAAATATCTGCACAGCTATCTCTATAGACACGGAAATATCTACAAAGCCATTTGTATAAACATGGAAATACCTACACAGACATGTGTAGGAACATGGAAATATCTACACTGCCATCTGTATAAACATGGAAATATCTCCAAAGCCCTCTGTATAAATATGGAGGTATCGGCATAGGCATCTGTATAAACATGGAAATATCTGCACCGCTATCTGTATAAACATGGAAATACCGACACCGCTGTCTCTATAAACATGGAAATATGTACATGGCTATGTGTATAAACATGGAAATATCTCCACTGCTGTCTGTATAAACATTGAAATATCTCCACCGTTGTCTGTGTAAACATGGAAATATGTACAGCGCCATCTCTATAAACATTGAAATATCTACACTGCCATCTGTAAAAACATGGAAATATCTACAGAGTCATCTGAATAAACATGGAAATATCTACACCACCATCAGTATGAACATGGAAATACCTACAATACCATCTGTATACACATGGAAATATCTACACCGCCATCTGTACAAACATGGAAATATCTACACCGCTATCTCTATAAACATGGAAATATCTGCACTGCCATCTGTAAAAACATGGAAATACCTATAGAGTCATCTGTATAAACATGGAAATATCTACAATGCAATCTGTATACACATGGAAATATCGACACAGCCATCTGTATAAACATGTAAATATCTACACTGCTATCTCTATAAACATGGAAATATCTACACCGCCATCACTATAAACATGAAAATATCTACACTGCCATCTCCATAAACATGGAATTAACTACTCCACCATCTGTATAAACATGGAAACATCTACACAGCCATCTGTGTGAATAAGGAAATATCTACAATGCCATCTGCATAAAGATATAAATATCTGCACCGTGAGCTGTATAAACATGGAAATATCTACATCGCTATCTGTGTAAACGTGGAAATACCAACACCGCTATCGGTATAAACATGGAAATATCTACAACGTCATCTATATAAACATGGAGATATCTACACAGCTATGTCTATAAACATGGAAATACCTACACCGCTATCTGTATACACATGAAAATATCTACACCGCTATCTGTATAAACATGGAAATATTTACACCGCTATCTGTATAAACATGGAAATATCTACACCGCGATCTGTATAAACATGGAAATATCTACACCGCGATCTGTGTAAACATGGAAATATCTTCACCACCATCTGTATAAACATGGAAATATCTACAATGCCATCTGTATACACATGGAAATACCTACACAGCAATATGTGTATAGATGGAAACATCAACACCGCCATCTGTACAAACTTGGAAATATCTACACTGCTATATCTATAAACATGGAAATATCTACACTGCGGTCTGTATAAACATGGAAATATCTACACCAGTATCTGTATAAACATGGAAATATATACCCGGCAATGTGTATAAACATGGAAATATCTGCACCGCTATCTTTATAGACATGGAAATATCTACAAAGCCATCTGTATAAACATGGAAATACCTACACAGTCATGTGTAGGAACATGGAAATATCTACACAGCCATCTGTATAAACATAGAAATATCTACGCAGCCCTCTGTATAAATATGGAGATATTTGCATAGGCATCTGTATAAACATGGAAATATCTGCACCGCTATTTGTATAAACATGGAAATACCTACACCGCTGTCTGTATAAACATGGAAATATGTACACCGCTATGTGTATAAACATGGAAATATCTCCCACTGCTGTCTGTATAAACATGGAAATATCTCCACCGTTATCTGTATAAACATGGAAATATCTACAGCGGCATCACTATAAACATTGAAATATCTACGCTGCCATATGTAAAAACATGGAAATATCTACCCAGTCATCTGAATAAACATGGAAATATCTACACGACCCTCTGTATAAGCATCGAAATACCTACAATACCATGTGTATACACATGGAAATATCTACACAGACATCTGTATAAATATGGAAATATCTACACCGCCATCTGTAAAAAGATGGAAATATCTACACTGCCATCTGTAGAAAGATGGAAATATCTACACCGCTATCTCTATAAATATGGAAATATCTACACCGGCATTTCTGTAAACATGAAAATATCTACACTGCCATCTCCATAAAGATGGAAGTATCTACACCGCCATGTGTATAAACACGGAAATATCTACACCACCATCTGTGAAAACATGGAAATATCTACACCGCTATCTGTATAAACATGGAAATATCTACACCGCCATCTGCATGTCCATGGAAATAGCTACACTGCCATCTGTATAAACATGGAAATATCTACACGGCCATCTGTGAATAGATGGAAATATCAACACCGCCGTCTGTACAAACATGGAAATATCTACACCGCTATCTCCATAAACATGGAAATATCTGCACTGCCACCTGTAAAAACATGGAAATACCTATACAGTAATCTGTATAAACATGGAAATATCTACAATGCCATCTGTATACACATGGAAATATCTACACAGCCATCTGTATAAACATGTAAATATCTACACTGCTATCTCTATAAACATGGAAATATCTACACAGCCATCTCTATAAACATGAAAATATCTACACTGCCATCTCCATAAACATGGAACTAACTAATCCGCCATCTGTATAAATATGGAAACATCTACACCGCCATCAGTGTGAATAGGGAAATATCTACAATACCATTTGTATAAAGATATAAATATCTGCACCGCGAGCTGTATAAACATGGAAATATCTACATCGCTATCTGTATAAACGTGGAAATACCAACACCGCTATCGGTATAAACATGGAAATATCTACAACGCCATCTATATAAACATGGAAATATCTACACCGCTATGTCTATAAACATGGAAACACCTACACTGCTATCTCTATAAACATGGAAATATCTACACCGCTATCTGTATAAACATAGAAATATCTACACCGGTATCTGTATAAACACGGAAATATCTACACCACGATCTGTATAAACAAGGATATATATACACCGCAATGTGTATAAACATGGAAATATCTGCACCGCTATCTCTATAGACGTGGAAATAGCTACAAAGCCATCTGTATAAACATGGAAATACCTACACAGTCATGTGTAGGAACATGGAAATATCTACACAGCCATCTGTATAAACATAGAAATATCTACACAGCCCTCTGTATAAATATGGAGATATCTGCATAGGCATCTGTATAAACTTGGAAATATCTGCACCGCTATCTTTATAAACATGGAAATACCTTCAATGCTGTGTGTATAAACATGGAAATATGTACACCGCTATGTGTATAAACATGGAAATATCTCCACTGCTGTCTGTATAAACATGGAAATATCTCCACCGTTATCTGTATAAACATGGAAATATCTACAGCGCCATCTCTATAAACAATGAAATATCTACACTGCCATCTGTAAAAACATGGAAATATCTACACAGTCATCTGAATAAACATGGAAATATCTACACCAACCTCTGTATAAACATGGAAATACCTACAATACCATCTGTATACACATAGAAATATCTACACAGACATCTGTATAAATATGGAAATATCAACATCGCCATCTGTATAAACATGGAAATATCTACACTGCCATCTGTAGAAAGATGGAAATATCGACACCGCTATCTCTATAAATATGGAAACAACTACACCGCCATCTCTATAAACATGAAAATATCTACACTGCCATGTCCATAAGGATGGAAGTGTCTTCACCGCCATGTGTATAAACACGGAAATATCTACACCACCATCTGTGAAAACATGGAAATATCTACACCGCTATCTGTATAAACATGGAAATATCTACACCGCCATCTGCATGTCCATGGAAACTGCTACGCCGCCATCTGTATAAACATAGAAATAACTACAGGGCCATCTGTGTATAGATGGAAATATCAACACCGCCATCTGTACAAACATGGATGTATCTACAGAACAATCTGTATAAACAAGGAAATAGCTACAGCACTATCTCTGTAAACATGGAAATATCTACACCACCATCTGAATATACATCGAAATATATACAAGGCTCTGGGTATAAATATGGAAATATCTACACCACCATCTCTATAAACATGGAAATATCTCCAACGCTATCTGTAAACATGGAAATATCTCCACCGCTATCTGTATAAACATGGAAATATCTCCACCGCTATCCGTATGAACATGGAAATATCTACATCGCTATCTGTACTAACATGGAAATATCTCCACGGCTATCTCTATAAACATGGAATTATCTACACCGCTATCTATATAAACATGGAAATATATCCACCGCAATCAGTATAAACCTGGAAATAACTACACGGCTATCTGTATAAACGTGGAAATATCTACATCGCTATCTGTATAAACATGGAAATAGCCACAACGCTACCTGTATAAACATGGAAATATCTACTCCGCCATCTGTAAAAACATGGAAAATCTACACAGTCATCTGTAGAAACATGGAAATATCTACACTTCCATCTGTATAAACATGGAAATATCTACACTGCCGTCTGCATACACATGGAAATATCAACAGAGCCATCTGTATAAACATGGAAATACCTACACCGCTATCTGTATAAACATGGAAATATCTACACCGCTATCTCTATAAATATGGAAATGTCTACACCGCTATCTGTATAAACATGGAAATATCTACATAGCCATCTCTATATACATGGAAATATCTACACCGTTATCTGCATAAACATGGAAATACCTTCATCGCAGTTTCTGTAAACTTGGAAATATCTACACCGCCACCTCTATAAACATGGAAATATCTCCAACGGTATCTGTATAAACATTGAAATATCTCCACCGCTATCTGTATAAACATGGAAATATCTCCACTGCTATCTGTATAAACATGGAAATATATGCACCGCTATCTGTATAAACATGGAAATATCTACAACGCTATCTGTATTAACATGGAAATATCTACACTGCCATCTGTATAAACAGAGATATAGCCACACCGCTATCCGTATAAACATGGAAATTTCTACACCACCGTCTGAATAAACATGGAAATATCTACATGGATATCTGTCTAAATATGTAAATTCCTACACCGCTATCTCTATAAACATGGAAATGTCTACACCGCTATCTGTAAAAACATGGAAATATGTACATGGCTATCCCTATAAACATGGAAATATCTACACCACCATCTGTATAAATATCGAAACACCTACTATGCTATCTCTATAAACATAGAAATGTCTACACCGCTATGTGTATAAACACGGAAATATCTACATGGCTATTTTTATAAACATGGTAATATCTACACCGCCATCTCTATAAACATGGAAATACCAACACAGTCATCTGTATAAACATGGAAATACCTACACCACTATCTGTGTAAACATGGAAATATCTACGCTGCCAACTGCATAAACATGGAAGTAACTACACAGCCATCTCTATGGCATAAACATGGAAATAACTACATCACTATCTCTATAAACATGGAAATAGCCACACCGATATCTGTATAAACATGGAAATATCTACACCACCATCTGTAAAAACATGGAAATATCTACACCACTATCTGTAAAAACATGGAAATATCTACATTGCCATCTGTATAAACATGGAAACAGCCACACCGCTATCTGTATAAACATGGAAATATATACACCGCCATCTGAATATACATGGAAATATCTACACACCTATCTGTATAAATATGGAAGTATTCTCACTGCTATCTCTAGAAACATGGAAATAACTACACCGCTATCTGTATAAACATGGAAATAACTACACCGCTATATCTATAAACTTGGAAATATCTACATCGCTATCTGCATAAACTTGGAAATATCTAAACCGCCATCTGTGTAAACATGGAAATATCTCCACCGCTATCTGTATAAACATGGAAATCTCTCCACCGCTTTCTGTATAAACTTGGGAATAACTACACTGTTATCAGTATAAACATGGAAATATCTACATAACTATCTGTATAAACATGGAAATAGCCACACTGCTATCTTTATAAACATTTATATATCTACACCGCCATCTGTAAAAACATGGAAATATCTACAAAGTCATCTGTGTAAACAAGGAAGACATCTGCACCTCCATCTGTATAAACATGGAAATACCTACACCACCATCTGAATAAACATCGAAATGTCTACACAGCTATCTGTATTAATATGGAAATATTTACACTGCTATCTCTATAAACATGGAAATATCTACACAGCTATCTATATAAAAATGGAAATATCTACACCGCTATCTCTATAAACATGGAAATATCTACACCGCTATCTCAATGAAAATGGAAATATCTACATAGTTATCGGTACAAACATGGAAATATCTCCACCGCAATCTCCATAAACATGGAATTATCTTGACGTCTAACTGTATAAATATGGAAATATCACCACCGCAATCTGTAAACATGGAAATACCTACACCGCTATCTGTATAACCATGGAAATATCTCCACCGCTATCTCTATCAACATGGAAATATCTCCACCGCTATCTCTATAAACATGGAAATATCTACACTGCTATCTGTAAAAATATGGAATTATATACACCGCTATCTCGATGAACATGGAAATAACTACACCATTATCTGTGTAAACATGGAAATATCCACACCGCTATCTGCATAAACATGGAAATATCTACACCGCTATCTGCATAAACTTGGAAATATCTACACCGCCATCTGTATAAACATGGAGATATCTCCACCGCTATTTGTATAAACATGGAAATATCTACATCGCTATCTGTATAAACATGGAAATAGCCACACCGCTATCTGTATAAACATGGAAATATCTACACCGCCATCTGTAAAATCATGGAAATATCTACACAGTCATCTATAGAAACATGGAAATATCTACACCTCCAGATGTATAAACATGGAAATATCTACACTGCCATCTGTATACACATGGAAATATCAACACAGCCATCTGTATAAACATGGAAATATCTACACCGCTATCTCTATGAAAATGGAAATATCTACATCGCTCTCTGTACAAACATGGAAATATCTCCACCGCAATCTCTATAAACATGGAATTATCTTCACGTCTATCTGTGTAAATATGGAAATATCTCCACCGCAATCTGTATAAACATGGAAATAGCTACACCGCTACCTGTATAACCATGGAAATATCTCCACCGCTATCTCTATAAACATGGAAATATTTCCATCGCTATCTCTATAAACATCTAAATATCTACACCGCCATCTGTAAAAACTTGGAAATATCTACAGAGCCATCTCTATAAACATGGAAATGTCTACACAGCTATCTGTATAAACATGGTAATATCTACACCGCTATGTGTATAAACTTGGAAATATCTACACCGCTATCTGTATACATATGGAAATATGTACACCACCATCTCTATAAACATGGAAATGTCTTCACCGCTATCTGTATAAACATGGAAATATCTACATGGCTATCTCTATACACATGGAAATATCTACACCGCCATCTGTATAAACATGGAAATACCTACACAGTCGTCTGTATAAACATGTTAATATCTACACCACTATCTGTATAAACATGTAAATATCTACACCACTATTTGTATAAACATGGAAATATCTACACCGCCATCTGTATGAACTTGGATATCCCTACACCGCCATCTGCATAAACATGGAAATATCTCCACCGCTATCTGTATAAACATGGAAATATCTCCACCGATATCTGTATAAACATGGAAACCTCTACACAGCTATCTCTATAAACATGGAAATATCTACACCGCTATATGTACAAACATAGAAATAACTACACCGCTATCTGTATAAACATGTACATATCTACATCGCTATCAGTATGAACATGGAAATATCTACACTGCAATCTCTATAAACATGGAAATAGACACACAGCTATCTGTATAAACATGGAAATATCTACACCGCCATTTGAATAAACATGGAAATATTTGCACGGCTATCTGTATAAATATGGAAATATCTACACCGCTATCTATAAATATGGAAATATCTACACAGCTATCTGTATAAACATGGAAATATCTACACAGCTATCTCTATAAACATGGGAATATCTACTCCGCCATCTCTAAAATCATGGAAATATCTACACCGTCATCTGTGTAAACATGGAAATAACTACACCGCTTTCTGTATAAATATGGAAATATCTATACCGCTATCCCTATAAACATGGGAATATCTACATCGCCATCTGTATAAACATGGAAATAACTAGACAGTCATCTGTATAAACATGGAAATATCTACACCACCATCTGTATAAATATGGAAATATCTACACTGCCAACTATATAAACATGGAAATATACACACACCCATCTCTATAAACATGGAAATAGCTAAACCGCTATCTGTATAATCATAGAAATAGCCACACCGCTATCTGTATAAAAATGGAAATATCTACACAGTCATGTGTACAAACATGGAAACATCTACACCTCCGTCTGTATGAACATGGAAATATCTACACCGCTATCTGTATAAACATGGAAATACCTACACCGCTATCTGTATAAACATGGAAATATCTGCACCGCTATCTGTATAAACTTGGAAATATCTACACCGCCATCTCTATAAACATGGGAATATATCCACCGCTATCTGTATAAACATGGAAATATCTCCACCGCTATCTGTATAAACATGGAAATGTCTACACCGCTATCTGTAAAAACATGGAAATATCTACACTGCTATCTGTATAAGATCGTAAATATCTACACCGCTATCTGAATACATATGGAAATATCTACACCGCCATCTCTATACACATGGAAATGTCTACACCGCAATCTGAATAAACATGGAAATATCTACACGGCTATATGTATACATATGGAAATATCTACATCGGTATCTCTATAAACATGGAAATATCTACGCAGCTCTCTGTATAAACATGGAAATATCTACACCGCTATCTCTATAAACATGGAAATATCTACACGGCCATCTGTATAAACATGGAAATATATACACAGTCATCGGTATAAACATGGAAATAACTTCACCGCTATCTGTATAAACATGGAAATATCTACACCGCTATCTGTATAAACATGGAAATATCAACGTCGCGGTCTGTATAAACATGGAAATATCTACACCGCTATCTGTATAAACATGGAAATATATACACCGCTATCTCTATAAACATGGAAATATCTACACCGTGATCTGTATAAACATGGAAATATTTACACCGCTATCTGTATAAACATGGAAATTTCTACACCGTTAACTGTATAAATATGGAAATATCTACACCGCTATCTCTATAAACATGGAAATAACTACACCGCCATCTGTATAAACATGGAAATACCTATACAATCATCTGTGTAAACATGGAAATATCTACACCACCATCTGTATCAACATGGAAATATCTACAATGCCATCCGTATACACATGGAAATACCTACATGGCAATCTGTGTATAGATGGAAACATCAACACTGCCATCTATACAAACATGGAAATATCTACACTGCTATCTCTCTAAACATGGAAATATCTACACTGCGGTCTTTATAAACATGGAAATATCTACACCGGTATCTGTATAAACATGGAAATATCTACACCACGATCTGTATAAACAAGGAATTATATACAATGCTATCTGTGTAAACATGGAAATATCTACACAGCTATCTGTGTAAACTTGGAAATATCTACACAGCTATCTGTGTAAAAATGGAAATATCTACACAGCAATCTGGGCAAAGATGGAAATATCTACACTGCTATCTCTGTAAACATGGAAATATCTACACCGCTATCTGTATAAACATGGAAATATCTATACCGCAGTCTCTATAAACATGGAAATATCTCCACCGCTATCTGTATAAACATGAAATTATCTACACCGCTATCTGTATAATCATGGACATATCTACACCGCAATCTGTATATACATGGAAATATCTACCACGGTATGTGTGTAATCCTGGAAATATCTACACAGCTATCTGAGTAAACTTGGAAATATCTACATAGCTATCTGCGTAAACATGGAAATATCTACACGGCAATCTGTGCAAAGATGGAAATAACTACACCGCTATCTCTGTAAACTTGGAAATATCTACACCGCTACCTGTATAAACATGGAAATATCTACACTGCTGTCTGTATAAACAAGGAAATATCTACACCGCCATCTGTAGAAACATGGTAATATCTACACCGCAATCTGTATAAACATGGAAATACCTAAACCGCTATCTGTATAAACATGGAAATATCTACACCGCTATCTCTATAAACATGAAAATACTTACACCACCATCTCTATAAACATGGAGATATTTACACCGCTTTCTCTATAAACATAGAAATAACTACACCGCCATCTCTATAAACATGGAAATATCTAGACCGCCCTCTGCATAAACATGGAAATATCTACACAGACATCTGTATAAACATGGAAATATCTACACTGCCATCTGTATAGACTTGGAAATATCTACACTGACATCTGTAGAAAGATGGAAATGTCTACAAAGCGATCTGAATCAACATGGGAATTTCTACACCGCTACCTGTATAAACATGGAAATATCTACACCGCTATCTGTATCAACATGGAAATAACTACACCGCAATCTGTGTATACATGGAAATATCTACAATGCTGTCTCTGTAAACATGGAAATATCTACACCGCTTTCTTTGTAAATTTGGCAATACCTACACCGCAATCTGTGCAAAGATGGAAATAGCTACACCGCTATCTCTGTAAACATGGAAATATCTATACCGATATCTGTATAAATATGGAAATATCTACACTGCCATCTGTATAAACATGGAAATATCTAACCATGATCTGTATAAACTTGGATATATCTACAGCACCATCTGTATAAACATGGAAATATCTACACCGCTACCTGTATAAACATGGAAATATATACACCGCTATCTGTATAAATATGGAAATAACTACACCGCTATCTCTATAAACATGGAAATGTCTACACAGCTATCTGGAAAAACATCGATCTATCTACATGGCTATCTCTATAAACATGGAAATATCTACAACGCCATCTGTATAAACATGGAAATACCTACACTGTCATCTGTATAAAAATGTAAATATCTACACAGCCATCTGTACAAACATGGAAATGTCTACACCGCTATCTGTATAAACATGCAAATATCTACACTAACATCTGTATAAACATGGAAATATCTACACAGCCATCTCTATGAACATGGAAATAGCTACATCGCTATCTGTAAAAACATGGAAATAGCCACACTGCTATCTGTATAAACATGGAAATATCCACACCGGCATCTGTAAAAAGATTGAAATACCTTCACAGTCATCTGTATAAACGTGGAAATATCTCCACCTCCATCTGTGAAAACATGGAAATATCTATACTGCCATCTGTATACACATGGAAATATCCACAAAGCCATCTGTATAAACATGGAAATATCTCCACCGCTATCTCTATTAACATGGAAACACCTACACGGCTATCTGTATAAACATGGAAATATCTCCACTGCTATCTGTATAAGCATGTAAATATCTACATCGTTATCTGTATAAACATGGAAATATCTCAACCGCTGTCTCTATAAACATGGAAATAACTACACCGCTATCTGCATAAACTTGGAAATATCTACACCACTATCTGTATAAATATGAAAATATCTACAAGACTATCTCTGTAAACATGGAAATGTCTACACCGCTAACTGTATAAACATGGATATAACTACACCGCCATCTGTAAAAAATGAAAATATCTAAACAGTCACCTGTATAAACATGGAAATATCTACACCTCCATCTGTATAAACATGGAAATAACTACACTGCCATCTGTATACACATGGAAATATCTACACAGCCATCTGTATAAACATGGAAATATCCATTCTGCTATCCCTATAAACATGGAAATATCTGCACCGGTATCTGTATAAACATGGAAATATCTACACCACTATTTGTATAAACATAGAAATATCTACACCACCATCTGAATAAACAACGAAATGTCTACACGGCTATTTGTGTAAATATGGAATTATCTACACCGATATCTCTATAAACATGAAATACCTATACAGCTATCAGTATAAACTTATAAATATCTACACCGCTATCTCTATAAACATGGAAATATCTACACCGCTAACTCTATGAACATGGAAATATCTTCATCGCTATCTGTACAAACATGGAAATATCTCCACCACTATCTCTATAAACATGGAATTTTCTACACTTCTATCTGTATAAACATGGAAATAACTACACCACTATCTGTATAAACATGGAAGTATCTACACAGCTATCAGTATAAACATGGAAATATCTACAACGCTAAATGTATAAACATGGAAATAATTACACCGCTATCTCTATAAACATGGAAATGTCTACACCGCTATCTGTATAAACATGGAAATGTCTACATGGCTGTCTCTATAAACATGAAAATATCTACACCGCCATCTGTGTAAATATGGAAATACCTACACTGCTATCTCTATAAACATAGAAACGTCTACACAACTATCTATAAAATCATGGAAATATATACATGGCTATCTCTATAAACATGGAAATATCTACACCCCCATCTCTATAAACATGGAAATACCTACACACTCATCTGTATACACATGGAAATATCTACACCACTATTTGTATAAACATGCAAATATCTACACTGCCATCTGCATAAACATGGAAATATCTACACAGCGATCTGTATAACCATGGAAATATCTGCATCGCTATATATATAAACATGGAAATACTCACACCGCTATCTGTATAAACATGGAAATATCTACACCGCCATCTGGAAAAACATTGAAATATCTACACAATCATCTGTAGAAATATGGAATTATCTACACCTCCATCTGTATAAACATGGAAATACGTACACTACCATCTGTATACACATGGAAATATCTACACAGCAATCCGTTGAAAAATTGAAATATCTACACTGCTCTCTCTGTAAACATGGAAGTACCTACAACGCTATCTGTAAAGATGGAAATATCTACACCGCTATCTGTAAAAACTTGGAAATATCTACGCCACCATCTCTATAAACATGGAAGTATCTCCAACGCTATCTGTATAAACATGGAAATATCTACAAAGCTATCTGTATAAACTTGGAAATATCTATGCAGCTCTCTGTATAAACATGGAAATATCTACATCGCTATCTGTATAAACATGGAAATAGCCACACCGCTATCTGTATAAACATGGAAATATCTAGTCCGCTTCTGTAAAAACATGGAAATATCTACATAGTCATCTGTATAAACATGGAAGTATCTACACCTCCAACTGTATAAACATGGAAATATCTGCACTACCATCTGTATACACATGGAAATATCTACACAGACAACTGTATAAACCTAGAAATATCTACACCGCTGTCTCTATGATCATGGAAATACCCACAACGCTATCTGTATAAACATGGAAATATCTACACCGCCATCTCTATAAACATGGAAATATATCCACCGCTATGTGTATAAACATGGAAATATCTCCACCGCTATCTGTATAAACTTGGAATTGTCTACACCGCTATCTGTATAAACATGGAAATATCTACACTGCCATCTGTATACACATGAAAATATCTACACAGCCATCTGTATAAACCTGGAAATATCTACACCACTATCTCTATAAACATGGAAATATCTACACAGCCATCTCTATAAACCTAGAAATAACTACATCGCTATGTGTATAAACATGGAAATAGCCAAACCACTATCTGTATAAACATGGAAATACCTACACCGCCATCTGTGAAAACATGGAAATATCTACATAGTCATCTGTATAAACATGGAAATATCTACACAGCCATCTGTATAAACCTGGAAATATCTACACCGCTATCTCTATATATATGGAAATACACCGCTATCTGTATAAACATGGAAATATCTACACCACCATCTGTATAAACATAGAAATATCTTCACCGCCATCAGTATGAACATGGAAATCCCTACACCGCCATAGGTATAAACATGGAAATATCTCCACCGCTATCTGTATAAACATGGAAATATCTTCATCGATATCTATATAAACATGGAAATATCTACACCGCTCTCTCTATAAACATGGAAATATCTACACCGCTATCTGTATGAACATGGAAATACGTACACCACTATGTGTATAAACATGGAAATAACTACATCGCTATCTGTGTAAACATGGAAATATCTACACAGCCATCTGTATATACATGGAAATATCTACACCGCTATCCCTATAAACATGGAAATATCTACACTGCTATCTGTATTAACATGGAAATATCTACACCGCTATCAATAAACATGGAAATATCTACACCGCTATCTGTATAAACTTAGAAATATGTACACCACCATCTCTATAAACATGGAAATATATCCACTGCTATCTGTATAAACATGGAAATATCTCCACAGCTATCTCTATAAAAATGCAAATATCTCCACCGCTATCTGTATAAACATGGAAATATCTACATCACTATCTGCATAAACATGGAAATATCTTCACTGCCATCTGAATAAACATGGAAATATCTACACGGCTGTCTGTATAAATATGGAAATATCTACACTGCTGTCTCTATAAACATGGAAATATCTACACAGCTATCTCTACAAACATGAAAATATCTACACCGCCATTTGTATAAACATGGAAATATATACAGCACTGTCTGTATAAACATGGAAATATCTTCACTGCAGTCTGTATAAAGATGGAAATTTCTACACCACGAGCTGTATAAACGTGGAAATATCTACACTGCTATCTGTAGAAACGTGGAAATAGCAACACTGTTATCTGTATACACATGGCAATATCTACACCGCTATCTGTATAAACATGGAAATCTATATACCACTATCTCTATAAACATGGAAATACCTACACCGCCATCTCTATAAACATGGAAATACCTACACCGCGATCTGTATAAACATGGAAATATCTCCACCGCTTTCGGTATAAACATGGAAAGATGTACACCGCTATCTGTATAAATATGGAAATATCTACACCGCTATCTCTATAAACATGAAAATAACTACACCGTCATCTGTATAAATATGGAAATATGTACACCACCATGTGTATAAACATGGAAGTATCTACACTGAAAGCTGTATGAACATGGAAATACCTGGACAGTCATCTCTATAAACATGGAAATATCTACACCGCTATCTGTAAAACATGCAAATACCCACACCGCTCTCTGTATAAACATGGAAATATCTACACTTCTATCCCTATAAACATGGAAATATCAACACCGCCATCCGTATAAACATGGAAATATCTACACCGCTATCTGTATAAACATGGAATTACCTACACCGCTATCACTAAAAACATGGAAATACCTACACCGCTATCTCTATGACCATGGAAATATCTACACTGCTATCTCTATAAACGTGGACATATCTACACAGCCAATCTATAAACTTGGAAATATCTACACCGCTACCTGTATAAACTTGGAAATAACTACACTGCCATCTGCATAAACATGGAAATATCCACACAGTCATCTCTATTAACATGGAAATACCTACACCACCATCTCTGTAAACATGGAAATATCTACACGGTCATCTGTATACACATGGAAATATCTACACGGCCATCTGTATAAACATGGAAATATCTACATCCCAATCTCTATAAACATGGGAATATCTACACCTCCATCTCAATAACCATTAAAATATCTACACTGCCATCTCCATAAACATGGAACTATGTACACCGCCATCTGTATAAACATGGAAATACCTACACCGCTATCTGTATAAACATGCAAATATCTACACTGCCATCTGTATAAAGATGGAAATAGCTACACCGCGAGCTGTATAAACATGGAAATATCCACAACGCTATCTGTATAAACATGGAAATACCAACACCGCTATCTTTATAAACATGGAAATATCTACACCGCTATCTGTGTAAACATGAAAATATCTACACCGCTATCTCTATAAACATGGAAATATCTGCACCGCCATCTCTATAAACATGGAAATATCTGCAGCGCTATCTCTATAAACATAGAAATACATACAACGCTATCTGCGTAAACATGGAAATATCTGCAGAGCTATCTGTGTAAACATGGAAATACCTATACCGCTATCTGAATAAACATGGAAATACCAACACCGCAATCTGTGCAAAGATGGAAATACCTACACCGCTATCCATGAAAACATGGAAATATCTACACCTCTATCTGTATAAACATGGAAATATCATCACCGCTATTTGAATATACATGGAAATATCTACACCGCCATCTCCATAAACATGGAAGTACCTACACCGCCATCTGTATAAACAAGGAAATATCTACACCGCTATCTTTATAAATATGGAAATATCTACAACGCTATCTCTATAAACATGGAAATATCTACACAGCCATCTCTATAAACATGGAAATATCTACACTGCTATGTCTATAAACATGGAAATATCTACACCGCCGTCTGTATAAATATGGAAATATCTACACAGTCGTCTGTATAAACATGGAAATATCTACACCAACATCTCTTTAAGTATGCAAATATCTACACTGCCATGTGTATACACATGGAAATATCTACACAGCCATCTGTATTAACATGGAAATATCTACACCGCTATCTCTATAAACATGGTAATACCTACCCCGCTCTCTCTATAAATATGCAAATAACTCCACTGCAATCTCTACAAACACGGAAATAACTACAGCGCCATCTGTATGAACTTGGAAATACCTTCACCGCTCTCTGTATAAATATGGAAATATCTACAACGTTAACTCTACAAACGTGGAAATACCTACACCGCCATCAGTATAAACATGCAAATATCTACACAGTCATCTCTATAAACATGGAAATATCTACACCGCCATCTGTACAAACATGGAAATATCTACACTGCCATCTGTAGAAAGATGGAATTGTCTACACCACGATTTGTACAAACAAGGAAATTTCTACAGCGCTAACTGTATAAACATGGAATTATCTGCACCGCTATCTGTGTAAACATGGAAATATCTACAGAGCTAGCTGCGTAAACATGGAAAAATCTACACCGCTATCTGAATAAACATGGAAATATCTACACCGCAATCTGTGCAAAAATTGAAATATCTACACCGCTATCTGTGTAAACATGGAAATATATACACCGCTATCTGTATAAACATAGAAATATCTCCACCACCATCTCTATAAACATGGAAATATCTACACCGCCATCTGCATAAACATGGAAATATCTACACCGCCATCTGTATAAACATGGAAATATCTACACCGCCATCTGTATAAACATGGATATCTCTACACTGCCATGTGTAAAAAGATGTAAATAACAACACCACGATCTGTATAAACATGAAAATTTCTACAGCGCTAGCTGTATAAACATGGAAATATCTACACCGCTGTCTGTATAAACATGGAAACATCTACACCACAATCTCTATAAACATGGAAATATCTACACGGCCATCTGTATACACATGGAAATATTTACACGGCCATCTATATACACATGGAAATATCTACACAGCTTCTGTATAAACATGGAAATATCTACACCGTTATCTGTATGAACTTGGAAATATCTACACTGCAATCTTTATAAATATGCAAATACCTAAACCTCTAACTCTATACTCATGGAAATATCTACACCGCTATCTGTATAAACATGGAAATATCTACACCGCTATCTGTATAAACATGGAAATATCTACACTGCTATCACTATAAACATGGAAATATCTACACCGCTATCACTATAAACATGGAAATACCTACACCGCTATCTCTATGAACATGGAAATATCTACACCGCTATGTCTATAAACATGGAAATATCAACAAAGCCAATCTATAAACTTGGAAATATCTACACCGCCATCTGCATAAACATGGAAATATCTACACTGCCATCTGCATAAACATGGAAATATCTGCACCGCCATCAGTATAAGCATGGGAATATCTGCACCGCTATCTTTATAAATATGGAAATATCTGCAACAATATCTGTGTAAACATGGAAATATCTACACCGCTATGTGTGTAAACATGGAAATATCTACACCGCTATCTGTATAAAGATGGAAATATCTACACCGCTATCTTTAAAACGTGGAAATATCTACAGCGCTATCTGAATAAACGTGGAAATATCTACACCGTTATCTGTATAAACATGGACATAACTACACTGCTATCTGTATAAACAAGGAAATATCTACACCGCTATCTGTATAAACATGGAAATACCTACATCGCCATCTGTATAAACATGGAAATATGTACACCGCTATCTTTATAAACATGGAAATATCTACACCGTTGTCTCTATAAACATGGAAATGTCTACACTGCCATGTGTATAAACATGCATGTTTCTACACAGTCATCTGCATAAACATGGAAATATCTACACCACCATCTCTATTCACATGGAAATATCTACACAGCCATCTGTATAAACATGGAAATATCTTCACCGCTGTCTCTATAAACTAGAAATAACTACATCTCTATATGTATAAACATGGATATATCTACACCGCTATCTCTATAAACATGGAAATATCTACACCGCCATCTGTATAAACATGGAAATATCTTCAGAGTCATCAGTATAAACATGGAAATATCTACACCGCTATGTCTATAAACATGGAAGTACTTACACTGCAATCTCTATAAACATGGAAATATTTACACCGCTATCTCTATAAACATAGAAATATCTACACCGTCATCTCTATAAACATGGAAATATCTATACTGCCATCTGCATAAACATGGAAATATCTACACTGCCATCTGTATAAACATGGAAATACCTACACCGACATCTGTATAAACATGGAAATACCTTCACCGCCATCTGTAAAAACATGGAAATATCTACACCGCCATCTGTATAAACTTGGAAATATCTGCACCGCAATCTGTTTAATTATGGAAATACCTAAACCGCTATCTCTGTAGACATGGAAATATCTACACCGCTATCTGTATAAACATGGAAATATCTACATCGCTATCTGTATAAACATGGAAATATCTACACCGCCATCTGTATAAACATGCATGTATCTGCACAGTCATCTGCATAAACATGGAAATATCTACACCACCATCTCTATAAACATGGAAATATATACACCGCCATCTCTATTCACATGGAAATATCTACACAGCCATCTGTATAAACATGGAAATATCTTCACCGCTATCTCTATAAACTGGAAATAACTACACCTCTATATGTATAAACATGGATATATCTACACCGCTATCTCTATAAACATGGAAATATCTAAAACGCTATCTGTGTAAACATGGAAATATCTACACAGCACTCTGTGTAAACTTGGAAATATCTACAACGCTATCTGTGTAAACATGGAAATATTTACAACGCTATCTGTGTAAACATGGAAATATCTACAGAGATATCAGTGTAAACATGGAAATATCTATAACGCTATCTGTGTAAAAATGGAAATAACTACACCGCAATCTGTGCAAAGATGGAAATATCTACACCGCTATCTCTGTAAACATGGAAATATCCACACTAACATCTGTATAAACATGGGAATATCTACACCGCTATCTGTATAAACATGGAAACATCTACACTGCTATCTGTATAGACTTGGAAATACCTACACCGCTATCTGTATAGACCTGGAAATATCTACAACGCTATTCCTATACACATGGAAATATCAACACCGATATCCGTATAAACATGGAAATATCTCCACCCCTATCTTTATAAACACGGAAATATCTACACCGCTATCAATATAAAATGGAAATACCGACATCGCTATCTGTACAAACATGGCAATATCTACACCGCTATCTCTATACCGATGGAAATATCTACACCGCCATATGTAAAAACATGGAACCGTCTACACGGTCATCAGTATAAACATGAAAATATCTACACCTCCATCTGTATAAACATGGAAATAACTACACTGCCATCTGCATACACATGGAAATATCTACACAGCCATCTTTATAAAAATGGAAATATCTACACCGCCATCTGCATAAACACGGAAATATCTACACCGCAATCTGCATAAACATGGAAATATCTCCAGCGCTATCTGTATAAACATGGAAATATCTACACCGCTATCTGTATAAATAGGGAAATATCTACACCGTTATCTGTATAAACATGGAAATATCTACACTGCTATCTGTATAAACAAGGAAATATCTACACCGCCATCTGTATAAACATGGACATAACTACATCGCCATCTGTATAAACATGGAAATTCCTACATCGCCATCTGTATAAACATGGAAATATGTACACCGCTATCTGTACAAATATGGAAATAACTACACCGCTATCTCTGTAAACATGGAAACATCTACACCGCTATCTTTATAAACATGGAAATATCTACACCGTTATCTCTATAAACATGCAAATGTCTACACCGCCATCTCTATAAACATGCATGTATCTATACAGTCATCTGCATAAACATGGAAATATCTACACCACCATCTCTATAAACATGGAAATATCTACACCGCCATCTCTATTCACATGGAAATATCTACACAGCCATCTGTATAAACATGGAAATATCTTCACCGCTGTGTCTATAAACTGGAAATAACTACACCTCTATATGTATAAACATGGATATATCTACACCGCTATCTCTATAAACATGGAAATATCTAAAACGCTATCTGTGTAAACATGGAAATATCTACACAGCTCTCTGTGTAAACTTGGAAATATCTACAACGCTATCTGTGTAAACATGGAAATATCTACAACCCTATCTCTGTAAACATGGAAATATTTACAACGCTATCTGTGTAAACATGGAAATATCTACAGAGATATCTGTGTAAACATGGAAATATCTATACCACTATCTGTGTAAAAATGGAAATAACTACACCGCAATCTGTGCAAACATGGAAATATCTACACCACTATAGCTGTTAACATGGAAATATCTACACTAACAGCTGTATAAACATGGAAATATCTACACCGCTATCTTTATAAACATGGAAATATCTACACCGCTATCTGTATTAATAGGGAAATATCTACACCGCTATCTCTATAAACATGGAAATATATATACCGCTATCTGTATAAACATGGAAATATCTACACCGCTATCTCTATATAAATGGAAATATCTACACCGCCATCTGTATAAACATGGAATTATCTTCACAGTCATTAGTATAAACATGGAAATATCTACACCACCATCTCTTTAAATATGGAAATATCTACCCTACCATGTGTATAAACCTGGAAATATCTACACAGCCATCTGTATAAACATGGGTATATCAACACCGCTATGTCTTTAAGTATGGAAATACCTACACCGCTATCTCTATAAACATGGAAATATCTACACAGCAACCTCTACAAACATGGAAATATCTACAACGCCATCTCTATAAACAAAAATATTTACACCGCCATCTCCATAAACATGGAACTGTCTACACCGTCATCTGTATAAACAGGGAAATATCTACACCACCATCTGCATAAACATGTAAATATCTACACCGCTACCTGTATAAATATGGAAATATCTACAACGTTAACTCTATAAACATGAAAATACCTACACCGCCATCAGTATAAACATGGAAATATCTTCACCAATATCTTTATAAACATGGAAATATCTATACCGCCACCAGCATAACCATGGAAATATCTACACCGTCATCTGTACAAACATGGAAATATCTACACTGCCATCTGTAGAAAGATGGAAATATCTACACCGTGATCTGTATAAACATGGAAATTTCTACACCACTACATGTATAAACATGGAAATATCTACACCGCTATCTCTATAAACATGGAAATATCTATACCAAGATCTGTATAAACACGGAAATATCCACACCGCTATCTGTATAAACATGGAAATACCTGCACCGCTATCTGTGTAAGCTTGGAATTACCTACATCGCTATCTGTATAAACATGGAAATATCTACAACGCTATGTGTATAACCATGGAAATACCAACACCGCTATCTGTATAAACATGCAAATATCCACACGGCTATCTTTGTAAACATGAAAATATCTTCACTGATATCTCCATAAACATGGAAATACTTACACCGTCATCTCTATAAACATGGAAATATCTACATCGCTATCTCTATAAACATGGAAATATCTATACCAAGATCTGTATAAACATGGAAATATCTACACCGCCATCTGCATAAACATGGAAATATCTACACCACCATCTGTATGAACATGGAAATACCTACACCGCTATCTGTATAAACATGGAAATACCTACACCGCTATCTGTATAAATATGGAGTTATCTATACCGCTATCTCAATAAACATGGAAATATCTACACCGCTATCTCTATAAACACAGAAATGTCTACACCGCTATCTGTATAAACATGGAAATATCTAAACCGCTATCTCTATAAACATGGAAATACCTGCAACACTATCTGTGTAAAAATGGAAATATCTACAGAGCTATATGTGTAAACATGGAAATATCTACACCGCTATCTGAATAAACATGGAAATATCTACACCGCAATATGTGCAAAGATGGAAATATCGACAACGCTATCTGTGTAAACATGGAAATATATTCACCAATATCTGTGTAAACATGGAAATATCTACAACGCTATCTGTATAAACATGGAAATAGCTACACCGCAATCTCTATAAACATGGAAATATCTACACCGCCATCTGTATAAACATGGAAATATCTACAGCGCTATCTGTATAAATATGGAGTTATCTATACCGCTATCTCAATAAACATGGAAATATCTACACCGCTATCTGTATAAACATGGAAGTATCAATACCGCTATCTCTATAAACATGGAAATGTCTACACCGCCATCTGTATAAAAATGGAAATATGTATTCAGTCATCTGTATAAACATGGAAATATCTACACCACCATCTGTTTAAATATGGAAATATCTACACGGCCATGTGTATTCACATGGAAAAATTTACACATCCATCTGTATATACATGATAAAATCTACACCGTTATCTCTACAAACATGGAAATACCTACTCCGCTATCTCTATAAACATGGAAATATCTACACCGCAATCTCTACAAACATGGAAATATCCAAAACGGCATCTCTGTAAACATGAAAATATCTACATCGCCATGTTCACAAACATGGAAATATCTACACAGTCGTCTGTATAAACATGGAAATACCTACACCACCATTTGTATAAACATGTAAATATCTACACCGCTATCTCTACAAATATGGAAATATCTACAACGTTAACTCTATAAACAAGGAAATACCTACACCGCCATCAGTATAAACGGGCAAATCTCTACAGTCATCTGTATAAACATGGAAATATCTACACCACCATTTCTATAAACACGGAAATATCTACAATGCCATCTGTATACACATGGAAATATCTACACAGCCATCTGCATAAACTTGGAATATCTATACAGTCATCTGTATTAACATGGAAATATCAACACAGTCATCTGTATTAACATGGAAATATCTGCACCACCATCTCTATAAACATGGAAATATCTACACGGCCATCTGTATACACATGGAATTATCTACACGGCCATCTATATACACATGGAAATATCTACACAGCCATCTGTATAAACATGGAAATATCTACACTGCCGTCTGCATGAAGATGGAAATATCTACACCGTGAGCTGTATAAACATGGAAATATCTACACCTCTATCTGTATAAACATGGAAATACCAACACCGCTATCTGTATAAACATGGAAATATCTTCACTGCTATCTGTATAAACATGGAAATATCTACACCGCTATTTCTATAAACAAGGAAATACCTGCACCGCTATTTCAATAAACATAGAAATATCTACAACGCCATCTCTATAATCATGGAAATATCTACACCGCCATCTGCATAAACATGGATATATCTACACTGCCATCTGTACAACCATGGAAATATCTACACTGCCATCTGTAGAAAGATGGAAATATCTACACCGTGATCTGAATAAACATGGAAATTTCTACAATGCTACAAGTATAAACATGGAAATATCTACACCGCTATCTGTATAAACATGGAAATATCTATACCACGGTCTGTATAAACAAGGAAATAGCTACAACGCTATCTGTATAAACATGGAAATAACTACACCGCTATCTGTAAAAACATGGTAATAGCTACACCGCCATCTCTATAAACATGGAAATATCTACACTGCCATCTGTATAAACATGGAAATATCTACACCGCCGTCTCCACAAACATGGACCTATCTACACAGCCAACAGTATAAACATGGAAATATCTACACCGCTATCTGTTTAAACATGGAAATATCTACACTGCAGTCTGTATAAAGATGGAAATATCTACACCGCGTGCTGTATAAACATGGAAATATCTACAGCGCTCTCTGTATAAACATGGACTTACACCGCCATCTCTATAAACATGGAAATACCTACACCGCTATCTCAATAAACAGAAATATCTTCACCGCTATCTCTAAAAACACAGAAATATCTACACCGCTGTCGGTATAAACATTTAAATATCTAAACCGCAATCTCTATAAACATGGAAGTATCTCCACCGCTATCTGTATAAACATGGAAATATCTACACCGACATCTGTATAAACATGGAAATATCCACACTGCAATCTGTATAAATATGGAAATAGGTAAACCGCTACCTCCATAGACATGGAACTATCTACACGGCTGTCTGTATAAACATGGAAATGTCTACACCGCTATCTGTGTAAACATGAAAATATCTACACCGCCATCTGTATAAACACGGAAATATCTACACAGCCATCAGTATAAACTTGGAAATATCTACACCGCAACCTGTTTAAATATGGAAATACCTAAACCGCTATCTCTATAAACATTTAAATATCTACACCGCCATCTCTATAAACATGAAAATATCTACACCACCATCTAAATAAACATGGAACTATCTACACTGCCATCAGTATAAACATGGAAATATCTACACCGCTATTTGTATAAATATGGAAATAACTGCACTGCCATCTGTATAAAGATGGAAATATCTACCCAGTGAGCTGTATAAACATGGAAATATCTACACCGCTATGTCTATAAACATGGAAATACTTACACTGGAATCTCTATAAACATGGAAATATTTACACCGCTATCTCTATAAACATAGAACTATCTACAACGTCATCTCTATAAACATGGAAATATCTATACTGCCATCTGCATAAACTTGGAAATATCTACACCGCAATCTTTTTAATTATGGAAATACCTAAACCGCTATCTCTATAGACATGGAAATATCTACACCGCTATCTGTATAAACATGGAAATATCTACAACGCTATCTGTATAAACATGGAAATATCTACACCGCCATCTGCACAAACATGGAAATATCTACACAGTCGTCTGTATAAACAGGGAAATATCTACAATGGAATCTGTATAAATATGGAAATATCTAGACAGTCATCTCTATAAACATGGAAATATCTACACCGCTATGTGTATAAAGATGGAAATACCACACCGCTATCTGTATAAACATGGAAATATCTACACCGCTATCCATATAAACATGGAAATACCCACACAGCTATCTGTATAAACATGGAAATATCTACACCGCTATCACTATAAACATGGAAATACCTACACTGCTATCTCTATAAACATGGAAATATCTACACCGCTATCTCTATAAACTTGGAAATATCTACACCGCTTTCACGCTAAACATCGAAATACCTACCCTGCTATCTCTATGAACATGGAAATATCTACACCGCTATCTCAATAAACATGGAAATATCTACACAGCCAATCTATAAACTTGGGAATATCTACACCGCCATCTGCATAAACATGGAAATATCTACACTGCCATCTGCATAAACATGGAAATATCTACACCGCCATCTGTATAAACATGGGAATATATACACCGCTATCTTTATAAGCATGGAAATATCTGCAACACTCTCTGTGTAAACATGGAAATATGTACACCGCTATCTGTGTAAACATGGAAATATCAACACCGCTATCTGTCTAAAGATGGAAGTATCTACACCGCTATCTGTAAAACGTGGAAATATCTACACCGCTATCTGTATAAACATGGAAATATCTACACTGCTATCTGTATAAACAAAGGAATATCTACACCGCCATCTGTATAAACATGGAAATATCTACACTGCCGTCTGTATAAACAGGGAAATATATACACCGCTCTATGGAAAAATATGGAAATATCTACACCATTATCTCTGTAAACATGGAAATATCTACACCGCTATCTTTATAAATATGGAAATATCTACACCGTTATCTCTATAAACATGGAAATATCAACATTGCCATCTGTATAAACATGCAAGTATCCACACAGTCATCAGCATAAATATGGAAATATCTCCACCACCATCTCTATAAACTTGGAAATATATACACTGCCATCTATATAGACATGGAAATATCTACACCGCCATCTACATAAACAAGGAAATATCTGCACCACCATCTATATAAACATGGAAATATCTACACCGCGATCTGTGTAAACATGGAAATATCTACACTGCTACCTGTATAAACATGGAAATATCTACAGAGCAATCTGTATAAACATGGAAATATATACACCGCTATCTTTACAAACATGGAAATATCTACACCACTATCTGTATAAACATGCAAATATCTACACCGCTATCTCAGTAAACATGGAAATATATACACCGCCATCTCTATAAACATGGAAAAATCTACACCGCCATCTCCATGAACAAGGAAATAACTACACCGCCATCTGCATAAACATGGAAATACCTACAACGCCATCTGTATAAACATGGAAATATCTACACTGCTATCTGTAGAAAGATGGAAATAACTACACCACGATCTGTATAAACATGGAAATATCTACACTGCTACCTCTATACACATGGAAATATCTACACCGCTATCGGTATAAACATGGAAATAACTACACCGTGATCTGTATAAACATGGAAATATCTACACCGCTTTCAGTATAAATATGGAAATATCTACACCGTTATCTGTATAAACATGGAAATATCAACACAGCTATCTGTATAAACATGGAAATATTTACACCGCTATCTCTAGAAACATGGAAATATCTACAGCGCCGTCTGTAAAAACATGGACACATCTACACAGTCATCTGTATAAACATGGAAATATCTACACCACCATCTGTATAAACATGGAAATATCTACACTGCCTTTTGTATAAACATGGAAATATCTACACTGCTATCTCAATAAACATGGAAGTAACTACACTGCTATCTCTATAAACATGGAATTATCTACACCACCATCTCCATAAACATGAAAATACCTACGCTACCATCTCCAGAATCATGGAACTATCTACACCGCCATCTACATAATCATGGAAATATCTACACTGCCATCTGTATAAAGATGAAAATATCTACACCCCGAACTGTATAAACATGGAAAGATTTACACCGCTATCTGTATCAACATGGAAATACCAACATTACTATCTGTATAAACCTGGAAACATCTACAACGCTATCTGTATAAACATGGAAATATGTACACCGCTATATCTATAAACATGGAAATACCTACACCGCAATCTTTATCAACGTGGAAATACCTACACCGCTATCTCTATAAACATGGGAATATGTACCCCGCTATCTCTATAAACATGAAAATACTAACATCGCTAACTCTATTGACATGGAAATATCTATATCGCCTTCTCTATAAATATGGAAATATCTACACCGCCGTCTCTATAAACTTGGGAATATCTACACCACCTTCTGCATATACATGGAAATAACTACACCGACCTCTGCATAAACATGGAAATATCTACACCGCTAGCTGTGTAAACATGGAAATATCTACACCACCATCTGCATAAACATGGAAATATCTACACCGCAATCTGTATAAACATGGAAATATCTCCAGCGCTATCTATGTAAACATGGAAATATCTACACCGCTATCTGTATAAATAGGGAAATATCTACACCGCTATCTCTATTAACATGGAAATATATATACCGCTATCTGTATAAACATGGAAATATCTACACCGCTATCTCTATGAACATGGAAATACCTACACCGCCATCTGTATAAATATGGAAATATCTTCACAGTCATCAGTATAAACATGGAAATATCTACACCACCATCTCTTTAAATATGGAAATATCTACACTGCCATGTGTATAAACCTGGAAATGTCTACACAGCCATCTGTATAAACATGGATATATCAACACCGCTATCTCTATAAGTATGAAAATACCTACACCGCTATCTCTATAAACATGGAAATATCTACACGGCAATCTCTACAAACATGGAAATATCTACACAGCTATCTGTATAAACATGGAAATATCTACACCGCCATCTGTATAAACATTGAAATATCTACACCGCCATCTGTATAAGCATGGAAATATCTACACAGCCATCTGTATAAATATGGAAATATATTCACAGTCATCTGTATAAACATGGAAACGTCTACACCCCCATCTGTATAAACATGGAAATATCTTCACTGCCATCTGCATACACATGGAAATATCTAAACAGTCATGTGTATAAACATGGAAATATCTACAATGCTATGTGTATAAACATGGAAATATCTACATTGCTATCTGTATAAACATGGAAATATCTACAATGCCATCTGTGTAAAAATGTAAATATCTACACAGCTATCTGTGTAAACATGGAAATATCCACACTGCTATCTGTGTAAACATGGAAATTTCTACACCGCAATTTGTGTAAAGATGAAATATCTACACCGCTATCTGTGTAAACATGGAAATATCTACACCGCTATCTGTATAAACATGGAAATATCTACAGCTCTATCTGTATAAACATGGAAATATCTACACCGCGATCTCTATAAACATGGAAATAGCTACACCGCTATCTGGATAAATAAGGAAATAGCCACACTGATATCTGTATAAACATGGTACTATCTACACCGGTATATGTATAAATATGGAAATAACGACACTGCTATCTCTATAAATATGGAAATATCTACAGCCCTATCTGTATAAACATGGAAATAACTACACTGCTATCTATACAAACATGGAAATATCTATGCCGTCATCTGTATAAACGTGGAAATAGCTACACAGTCATCTGCATAAACATGGAAATATCTACACTGCTTTCCGTATAAATATGGAAATATCAACACCGCTATCTGTAAATTCATGGAAATATCTACACCACGATCTGTATAAACATGGAAATATCTACACCGCTATCTGTATAAACATGGAAATATCTCCATCGCAATCTCTATAAACATGGAATTATATAAAGGGCCATCTCTATAAACATGGAAATATCTACACCACCATCTACTTAAACAAGGAAATATCTACACCGAAATCTGTATAAACATGGAAATATCTACACCGCCATATGTATAAACATAGAAATAACTGCACTGCCATCTGTAGAAAGATGGAAATATCTACACCGCCATCTGTATAAACAGAAATATCTGCACCGCTATCTATATAAACATGGAAATATCTACAGCACTGTCTGTATAAACATGGAAATATCTACACTGCTATCTATATAAACTTGGAAATATCTACACAGCTATCTCTATAAACATGGAAATATCTCCAGCGATATCTGTATAAACATGGAAACATCTACACCGCTATCCGTATACACATGGAAATATCTACACCGCCATTTGTATACACATGGAAATATCTACAACTCTTTCTGTGTAAACATGGAAATATCTACACTGGCATCAGTATAATGATGGAAATATCTACATTGCGAGCTGTATAAACATGGAAATATCTCCAATGCAATCTGTGTAAACATGGAAATATCTACACAGCTACCTGTATAAACATGGAAATATCTACACCGCCTTCTGAATAAACATGGAAATATCTACACCGCTGTCTGTATAAAGATGGAAATATCTCCAATAATAACTCTATAAACATGGAAATATCTACACCGCTATATCTATAAAATGGAAATATCTCCACCGTTATCTGTATAAACATGGAAACATCTTCACCGCTATGGGTATAAACATGGAAATATCTACACCGCTATTTGTACAAACATGGAAATATCTACAATGCTATCTGTGTAAACATGGAAATATCTACACAACTCTACGTGTAAAGATAGAAATATCTACATCGTTATGTTTGTAAAGATGGAAATAGCTACACCGCAATCTGTGCAAAGATGGAAATATCTACACCGCTATCTCTGTAAACATGGAAATATCTGCACGGCTATCTGTATAAACATAGAAATATCTACACTGCGATCTCTATAAATATGGAAACATCTGCACGGCTATCTCTATACACATGGAAATACCTACACAGACATCACTAAAAACATGGAAATATCTACACCACTATCTGTGTAAACATCGAAATATCTATACAGCCATCTTTATGAACTTGGAAATATCTACATCGCTATATGTATAAACATGGAAGTAGCCACACCACTATCTGTATAAACATGGAAATATCTTCAAAACCATCTGAATAAACATGGAAATATCCACACCGCCATCTTAATAAACATCGAAATATCTACACCGCTATCTCTATAAACATGGAAATACCTACACTGTCATCTGTATAAACATGGAAATATCTGCACAGTCATCTGTATAAACATGGAAACATCAACACCACCATGTCTATAAACTTGGAAATATCTACACCGCTATCTGTATAAACATGGAAATATATACACCACTGTCTCTATAAACCTGGAAATAACTACACCGCCATCTCTATAAACATGGAATTATCTACACCGCTATCTCTATAAATATAGAAATATATACACCACCCTCTCTGTAAACATGGAAATATCTGCACCGCCATCTGCATAAACATGGACATATCTACAATGCCATCGGTATAAACATGGAAATGTCTACACCGCCATCTGTATAAACATAGAAATATCTACACTGCCATCTGTAGAAAGATGGAAATGTCTACAATGCGATCTGAATGAACATGGAAATATGTACACCGCTACTTGTATAAACATGGAAATATCTACACCGCTATCCGTAAAAACATGGAAATATCTACACTACTATATGTATAAACATGGAAATATCTACAACGCAATCTGTATAAATATGGAAATATCTGCACCGCTATCTCTATAAACATGGAAATGTCTACCCTCCTGTCTGTAAACATGGAAATATCTACTCGGCTATCTCTATAAATATGGAATTATCTACACCACCATCAGTATAAACATGGAAATATCTAAAACGCCATCTGTATAAACATGGAAATATCTCCACCGCTATCTGTATAAACATGGAAATATCTACACAGCCATCTGAATAAACATAGAAATATCTACACCGCTATCTGTATAAATATGGAAACACCTACACCGCTATCTCTATATACATGGAAATATCTACACCGCTATCTGTATCTACATGGAAATATGTACCCCGCTATATCTATAATCATGGAAATATCTACACGGCCATCTGTATAACTTGGAAATACCTACACAGTCATCTGAATAAACATGGAAATATCTACACCACCATCTCTATAAACATGGAAATATCAACACTGCCATCTGTATAAACATGGAAATATCTAAAAAGCCATCTGTATAAACATTTAAATAACTACACCGCTCCCACTATACACATGGAAATACCTACACTGCTATCTCTATAAACATGGAAATTTTTACACCTCCATCTCAATGAACATGAAAATATCTTCATCGCTATCTCCATAAAGATGGAACTGTCTACACCACCATCTGTGAAAAAATGGAAATATCTACACGGCTATCTGTGTAAACATGGAAATATCTACACGGCCATCTATATAAAGATGGAAATATCTACACCACTCTCTGTATAAACATGGAAATAACTACACCGCCATCTGAATAAACATGGAAATATCTACACCGCTGTCTGTATAAACATGGAAATATCTACACCGCTATCACTATAAACATGGAAATATCTACACCGCTATCTCTATAAACATGGAAATATCTCCAGCGATATCTGTATAAACATGGAAACATCTACACCGCTATCCGTATACACATGGAAATATCTACACCGCTATCTCTACAAACATGGAAATATCTACAACGCTATCTGTGGAAACACGGAAACATCTACACAGCTATCTGTGTAAAGATGGAAATATCTCCATCGTTATGTGTGTAAAGACGGAAATATGTACACCGCAATCTGTGCAAAGTTGGAAATATCTACACCGCTATCTCTGTAAACATGGAAATATCTGCACTGCTGTATGTATAAACATGGAAATACCTCCAACGACATCTGTAAAAACATGGAAATATCTACACAATCATCCGTATAAACATGGAAATATCTACACCTCCATCTGTATACACACGGAAATATCTACACCGCCATCTGTATACACATGGAAATATCTACACCACTATATCTATAATCATGGGAATACCTACACCTCTATATATATAACCATGGAAATATCTACACCGCTATATATATGAACATGGAAGTATCTACACCGGCATCTGTATAAACTTGGAAATACCTCCACTGCTATCTGTGTAAACATGGAAATATCTACATCGCTATCTGCATAAACATGGAAATATTTAATCCACTATCTGAATAAACATGGAAATATCTACAACGCTTTCTTTTTAAACATGGAATTATCTATACCCCAATCTGTATAAACATGGAAATATCTACAACACTATCTGTGTAAACATGGAAATATCTACACAGCTATGTGGGTAAGCATGGAAATACTTACGCGGCTTTCTGTGTGAAGATGGAAATATCTACAACGCAATCTGTGCAAATATTGAAATATCTACACCACTATCTCTGTAAACATGCAAACAACTACACCGCTATCTGTATAAACATGGAAATAACTATACCACTATCTGTATAAACATGGAAATATCTACACCATGATCTGTATAAACATGGAAATATGTACACAGCTATCTGTATAAATATGGAAATATCTACACCGTTTTCTGTATAAACATGGAAAGATCTACACAGCAATCTGTATAGATATGGAAATATCTACAACGCTATCTCTATAAACATTTATATGTGTACACCGCTCTCTGTATAAACGTCGAAATATCTACATGGCTATCTCTATAAACATGGAAATATCTACACCACCATCTGTTTAAACATGGAAATGCCAACACAGTCATCTGTATAGACACGGAAATATCTACACCACTATCTGTATAAGCATGGAAATATCTACACTGCCATCTGTATAAACATGGAAATATCTACACAGCGATCTCTATAAACATGGAAATATCTACACTGCTACCTGTATAAACATGGAAATAGCCATACCGCTATCTGTGTAAACATGGAAAATCTACACAACCATCTGTAAAAACATGGAAATATGTACACAGTTATCTGTATAAACATGGAAATATCTACAGATACATCTGTATAAACTGGGAAATATCTACACTGCCATCTGTATACACCTGGAAATATCTACACAGCCAACAGTAAAGTCATAGAAATATCTACACCGCTATCTCTATGAACATAGAAATAGCTACCCCGATATCTGTATAAGCATGGAAATATCTACACCGCTATCTGCATAAACATGGAAATATCTACATCGATATCTGTATAAACATGGAAATATCTCCAACGCTATCTCTATAAACATGGAAACATCTACACTGCTATCTTTATAAACATGGAAATATCTACACGGATATCTGTATAAACAGGGAAATATCTACACCGCTATCTGTGTAAATATGGAAATATTTCCACCACTATATGTATAAACGTGGAAATATCTCCACCGCTATCTCTATAAACATGGAAATATCTACTACGCTATCTTTATAAACATGGAAATTTTTACAACATTATCTGTATAAACATGGAAATATCTACACTGACATCTGTATAAACATGGAAATAGCCACAACGCTATCTGTATAAACACGGAAATATATACACCGCCATCTCAATAAACATGGAAATATCTACACCGCTATATATATAAATATGGAAATATCTACACCGCTATCTCTATAAACATGGAAATACCCACACCGCTATCTGAATCAACATGGTAATATCTACACCGCTAAATCTATAAACATGGAAATATCTGCACCGCCACCTGTATAAACATGGAAATACCTTCACAGTCATCTGTATAAAAATGGAAACATCTACAACACCATCTCCATAAACATGGAAATATGTGCACTGCCATCTGTATAAACATGTAAATAACTACACCGCTCTCCCTATACACAAGGAAATACCTACACCGCTATCTGTATAAGCATGAAATATCTACACTGCCATCTCTATAAACATGAAAATATCTACACCGCCATCTCCATAAAGATGGAAATGTCAACACAACCATCTGTGTAAAAATGGAAATAACTACACCGCTAACTGTATAAACATGGAAATATCTACACTGACATCTGTATAAAGATGGAAATATCTACACCACGAGCTGTATAAACATCGAAATATCTACACCGCTCTCTGTATAAACATGGAATTACCAACACTCCTATCTGTATAAGCATGGAATTACCAACATTCCTATCTGTATAAGCATGGAAATATCTACAACGCTATCTGTGTAAACATGGAAATATCTACACAGCTATCTGCGTAAACATGGAAATATCTACATGGCTATCTGTGTAAAGATGTAAATATCTACACCACAATCTGTGCAATGATGGACATATCTACACGGTTATCTCCGTAAAGATGGAAATCTCTGTACCGCTATCTGTATAAACATGGAAATATCTACACCACTATCTCTATACACATGGAAACATCTGCACCGCTATCTCTATACACATGGAAATACCTATGCAGCCATCTATAAAACATGGAAATATCTACACCACTATCTGTATACACATGGAAATACCTACACAGCCATCTCTATGAACATGGAAATATCTACATCGTAATCTGTATAAACATGGAAATAGCCACACCACTATCTGTATAAACATGGAAAATCTACACCGCCATCTGAATAAACATGGAAATATCTACACTGCTCTCTATATAAACATGGAAATGTCTACACTGTCGTCTGTATAAACATGGAAATATCTACACAGTCATCTGTATAAACATGGAAATATCTACACCACCATCTCTATAAACATGGAAATATCTACACTGCCATCTTTATACACGTGAAAATATCTTCACAGCCATCTGTATTAACATGGAAATATCTACACTGCTATCTCTGTACACATGGAAATACTTACACCGCTATCTCTATAAACATGGAAATATCTACACCGCCATCTCTATAAACATGGAAATATCTATGCCGCCACCTCTATAAACATAAAAATATCTACACCGCCGTCTCCATAAACATGGAAATATCTACACCAACATCTGTGTAAAAATAGAAATATCTACACCAACATCTGCATAAAGATGGAAGTATCTGCGCCGTGAGCTGTATAAACATGGAAACATCTACACCGCTATCTGTATAAACATTGAAAATCAACACCGCTATTTGTATAAACATGGAAATATCTACACCGCTATCTGTATAAACATGGAAATATCTACACCACTATCTCTATAAACATGGAAATACCTACACCACCATCTCTATAAACATGCAATTATCTAAATCGCTATCTCTATAAACATAGAAATATCTACACCGCCATCTCTATAAACATGGAAATCACTGCACCTCCATCTGCATAAACATGGAAATATCTACAATGCCATCGGTATAAACATGGAAATATCTACACTGCCTTCTGTAGAAAGATGGAAATGTCTACACCGTGATCTGTATGAACATGGAAATATGTACACTGCTACCTGTATAAACATGGAAATAACTACACAGTCATCTGTATAAACATGGAAATAACTACACCGCTATATGTGTAAACATGGAAATATCTACACCGCTATCTGTGTAAAAATGGAAAAATCTACACCGCAAACTGTGCAAAGATGGAAATATCTAAACCTCTATCTATGGAAAGATGGAAATTTCTACACCGCAATCTGTGCAAAGATGGAAATATCTACACCGCTATCTGTATACACATGGAAATAACTACACTGCTATCTGTATAAATATGGAAATATCTACACCGCTATCTCCATAAACATGGAAATGTCTTCACCGCTATCTGTACAAACATGGATATATCTACACTGCCATCTGTATAAACATGGAAATATATACGCAGACATCTGTATAAACATGGAAATAGCTACACCGCTATCTGTATAAACTTGGAAATAGCCACACCGCTATCTGTATAAACATGGAAATATCTATACTGCCAGCTGAATAAACATGGAAATATCTACACCGCTATGTGTATAAATATGGAAATATATACACCTCTCTCTCTATAAACATGGAAATAACTACACCGATATCTGTGTAAACATGGAATTATCTACAGCGCTATGTCAATAAACAGAGAAATATCTACACCGCAATCTCTATAAACATGGAAATATCTACACCTCAATCTGTATAAACATAGAAATAGCTACACTGCCATCTTTAGAAAGATGGAAAAGTCTACAACGCGATCTGTACAAACATGGAAATATCTGCAACGCTACTTGTATAAACATGGAAATATCTACACCGCTTTCTGAATAAACATGAAATATCTACACCACGATCTGTATAAAAATGGAAATATCTACAGCGCTATCTGTTTAAACATGGAAATATCTACATCGCTATCAGTATAAACCTGCAAATATCTAGACCACGATCTGTATAAATATAGAAATATCTACACTGCTATATCTATAAACATAGATATGTCTACACCGCTATCTGTATAAACATGGAAACATCCATACGGCAATCTCTATAAATATGGAAATAACTAAACCGCTATCAGTATAAACATGGAAATAACTGCAAGGTCATCTGTATAAACGTGGAAATATCTGCACCACCATCTGTGAAAACGTGAAAATATCTGCACTGCCATCTGTATAAACATGGAAATATCTACACAGCCATCTGCAAAAACATGGAAATATCTACACCGACATCTGTGTAAACATGGAATTATGTACACCTACATCAGTATAATCATAGAAATATCCACACTGCCTTCTGTAGAAAGATGGAAATGTCTACACCGGGACCTGTATAAACATGGAAATATCTGAACTGCTACTTGTATAAATATGGAAATATCTACACCACGATCTGTATAAAAATGGAAATATCTACAGCGCTATCTGTATAAACATGGAAATATCTACACTGCTATCTGTATAAACATGCAAATATCTACACAACGATCCGTATAAATATGGAAATATCCACACCGCTATCTCTATACATTTGAAAATATCTAAACCGCCATCTTTATAAACATGGAAATAACTAGACAGTCATCTGTATAAACATGGAAATATCTACAAAGCCATCTGTATAAACATGGAAATATACCCACCAACATCTGTATAAACATGGAAATATCTCCACCGCTATCTGTATAAACATGGAAATATCTACACCGCCATCTGTATAACCATGGAAATATCTACAATGCCATCTGTAGAAAGATGGAAATATCTACACCGCAATCTGTGTTAACATGGTAATATCTGCACCGCTAACACTATAACATGGAAATATCTACACCGCTATCTCTATAAACATGGAAATATCTACACCGCTATCTGAATAAACATGGAAATATCTCCAGCTCTATCTGTATAAACATGGAAATATCTACACTGCTATCTGTATAAACTTGGAAATATCTACAACGATATCTGTGTAAACCTGGAAATATCTACACAGGTACCTGTGTAAACATGGAAATATCTACACCGCTATCTGTGCAAAAATGGAAATATATACACCGCAATCTGTGGAAAGATGGAAATATCTACACCGCTATCTGTATAATCATGGAAATTTCTGCAGCGCTATCTGTATAAACATGGATAGATCTACACAGCTATTTCTATAAACATGGAAATATCAACACCGCCAAGAGTATAAACATGTAAATATCTACACAGTCATCTGTATATACATGGAAATATCTACAACACCATCTCTATAAACATGGAAATATCTACACTGCCATGTGTATACACATTGTAATATCTACACAGCCATCAGTGTAAACATGGAAACATCTGCACCACTATCTCTATACACATGGAAATACCTACACCGATATCTCTATAATCTTGGAAATAACTACACCGCTATCTGTATAAACATGGAAATATCTACACCGCTATCTGTACAAACATGGAAATATCTACACCGCCATCTGCATAAACATGGAAATGTCTACACCGCCATCTGTATAAACATGGAAATAACTCCACCACCATCTGTATAAACATAGAAATAACTACACTGCCATCTGTATAAACATGGAAATAACCACACAGTTCATCTGTATAAACATGGAAATATCTACACCACTATCTGTACAGACGTGGAAATATCTACAATGCTATCTCTATAAACATGGAAATTCCTACACAGCTATTTGTATAAACATGCAAATATCTACACCGCTATCTGTATAAACTTGGAAATATCTACACCGCTATTTGCATAAACTTGGAAATATCTACACCGCCATCTCTATAAACATGGAGATATCTCCACCGCCATCTGTATAAACATGGAAATATCTACAACGTTATCTGTATAAACATGGAAATATCTACACCGTTATCTGTATAAACATAGAAACATCTACACCGCTATCTGTATAAATATTGAAATATCTACTCCGCTATCTCTATAAACATGGAAATGTCTACAACGCTATCTGTATTAACATGGAAATACCTACATGGCTATCTGTATGAACATGGAAATATCTACACCGCCATCTGTATAAACATGGAAATACCTACAGAGTCTCCTGTATAAACATGTAAATATCTACACCACTATCTGTATAAACATGGAAATATCTACACTGCCATCTGTATAAATATGGAAATATCTACACAGCTATCTCTATAAACATGGAAATAACTACGTCGCAATATGTATAAACATGGAAATATCTACACCGCTATTGGTGTAAACATGGAAATACCTACACCGCCATCTGTAAAAACATGGAAATATCTACGCAGTCATCTGTATAAACATGGAAGTATCTACACCTACATCTTTATAAACATGGAAATATCTACACCGCCATCTGTAAAAACATGGAAGTATCTACACAGTCTTCTGTATAAACATGGAAGTATCTACACCTACATCTTTATAAACATGGGAATGCATACACAGTCATCTGTATAAACATGGAAATATTCACACCAGTATCGGTATAAACATGGAAATCTCTACACCGCTATCTCTATAAACATGGAAATGCCTACACCGCTCTCTGTATAAACATGGAAATATCTACATGGCTATCTCTACAAACATGGAAATGTCTACACCGCTATCTGTTTAAATATGAAAATATCTACACCGCTATCTCTATAAACATGGAAATGTCTACACCGATATCTGTATAAACATGGAAATATCTACACCGCCATCTGCATAAACATGGAAATACCTACACAGTCATCTGAATATCATGGAAATATCTACACAACTATCTGTATAAACATGGAAATACCTACACCGTCATCTGTAAAAACATGGAAATATCTGCACAGTCATCTGTATAAACATGGAAGTATCTTCACCTCCATCTGTATAAACATGGAAATATCTACACTGCCATCTGTATACACATGGAAATATCTACACAGCCATCTGTATAAACATGGAAATATCTACACCGCTATCTCTATAAACACGGAAATACCTACACCGCTATCTGTATAAACATGGAAATATCTTCACCACAATCTGTGTAAACATGGAAACATCTACACTGCCATCTGTATAAACTTGGAAATATCTACACCGGCATCTGTATAAGCATGGAAATATCTACACCGCTATCTGTATAAACATGGAAATATCTCCACCGCTATCTGTATAAACTTGGAAATATCTACCCCACTATGTGTATGAATATGGAAGTATCTACACCGCTATCTATGTAAACATGGAAATATCTACACTGACATCTGTATAAACATGGAAATATCTACATGGCTATCTCTATAAACATGGAAACATCTAAAGAGCTATCTGTATAAACATGGAAATATCTACACCTCCATCTGTATAAACATGGAAATATCTACACTGCCATCTGTATACACATGGAAATAGCTACACAGCCATCTGTATAAAAATGGAAATATGTACACCGCTATCTCTGTAAACATGGAAATACCTACACCGCTATCTGTATAAACATGGAAATATCTACACCACTATCTGTATAAACATGGAAATATCTACAACTCCATCTGTAAGAACTTGGATATATCTACACCGCCATCAGAAGAAACATGGAAATACCTACACCGCTATCCGTATAAACATGGAAATATCTACACCGCTATCTCTATGAACTTGGAAATATCTACACCACTATCTGTATAAACCTGATAATATCTACATCGCTATCTGTATAAACATGGAAATATTTACACTGCAATCTGTATAAACATGGAAATAGCCACAACGCTATCTGTATAAACATGGAAATAACTACACGGCCATCTGAATAAACATGGAAATATCTACATGGCTATCTGTATAAATATGGAAATATCTACACTGCTATCTCTATAAACATGGAAATACCTACACAGCTATCTGTATAAACATGGAAATGTCTACACCGCTATCTCTATAAACCTGGAGATATCTCCACCGAAATCTGTATAAAAATGGAAATATCTACATGGCTATCTCTATAAACATGGAAATATCTACACCGCCATCTGTATAAACATGGAAATATCTACATGGCTATCTCTATAAACATGGAAATATCTACAGCACTACGTGTATAAACATGGAAATATCTTCACCGCTATCTGTATAAACATGCAAATAACTACACCGCGATGTGTATAAATATGGAAATATCTACACCGCTATCTCTGCAAACATGGAAATGTCGACACCGCTATGCGTATAAACATGGAAGTATCTACTCGGCTATCTCTATAAATATGGAAATATCTTAACCGCCATCTGTATAAACATGGTAATAACTACACAGTCATCTGTATAAACATGGAAATACCAACACCACCATCTGTGAAAACATGGAAATATCTACACTGCCATCTCTATAAACATGGAAATATCTCCTCCGCCATCAGTATAAACACGGAAATATCCCCACTGCTATCTGTATAAACATGGAAATATATACACCGCTATCTGTATAAACATGGAAATACCTCCAACGCTATCTGTATAAAAATGCAAATATCTACAACGCTATCTGAGTAAACATGGAAATATCTACACCGCTATCTGTATAAACATGGAAATATCTACAAGGCAATCTGCATAAACATGGATATATCTACACCGCTATCTGTATAAACATGGAAATATCTACACCGCTATCTGTATAAATATGGAAATACCTACACAACTATCTTTATAAACATGGAAATGTCTACAAAGCTATCTTTATAAACATCGAAATATCTACATGGCTATCTCTATAAACATGGAAATACCTACACAGTCATCTGTATAAAGGTGGAAATATCTACACCACTATCTGTATAAACATGGAAATATCTCCACAGCCATCTGTATAAACACGGAAACATCTACACTGCCATATTTATGAACATGGAAACACCTCCACCGCTATCTGCATAAACATGGAAATATCTCCACCGCTATCTGCATAAACATGGAAATATCTACAACGGTATCTGTATAAACATGGAAATATATACACTGCAATCTGTATAAACATGGAAATATCTACATCACTATCTGTGTAAACATGGAAATACCTACACTGCCATCTATATAAACATGGAAATATCTACACCGATATCTCTATAAACATGGAAATAACTCCACCGCTATCTGTATAAACATGGAAATACCACAACCGCTATCTGTATAAACATGGAAATGTCTACACCGCTATCTGAATAAACATGGAAATATCTACACCGCTATCTGTATAAATATGGAAAAATCTACACTGCTTCCTCTATAAACATGGAAATGTCTGCAACGCTATCTGTATAAACACGGAAATATCTACATGGCTATGTCTATAAACATGGAAATATCTATACCGCCATCTGCATAAACATAGAATTACCTACACAGTCATCTGTATAAACATGGAAATATCTACACCACTATCTGTATAAACATGGAAATATCTACACTGCCATCTGTATAAACATGGAAATATCTACACAGCCATCTCAACAAACATGGAAATATCTACATCGCTGTCGGTATAAACATGGAAATATCCACACCGATATCTGCATAAACATGGAAATATCTACAACGCAACCTGTAAAAACATCGAAATATCTACACAGTCATCTGTATAAACTTGGAAGTAATTTCACCTCGATCTGTATAAACATAGATATATCTACACTTCCATTTGTATACACATGGAAATATCTCAACATCCATCTGTATAAACCTAGAAATATCTACACTGCTATCTCTATAAACATGGAAATACCTACAACATTATCTGTATAAACATGGAAGTATCTACACCTCTATCTGTATAAACATGGAAATATCTACACCGCTATCTGTATAAACTTGGAAATATCTACACTGCCATCTCTATAAACATGGAAATATCTTCACCGCTATATGTATAAATAAGGAAATTATCTACACCGTTATCTGTATAAACATGGAAATATCTACACCGCCCTCTCTATAAACATTGTAATATCTACACCGCTATCTGTATAAACTTGGAAAAATCTACACCGCTATCTGTATATTTATGGAAATATCTACACCGCTATCTCTATAAACATGGAAATGTCAACACAGGTGTGTGTATAAACATGGAAATATCTACATGGCTATCGCTATAAACATGGAAATATAGACACCGCCATCCGTATAAACATGGAAATTCCTACACAGTCATCTGTATAAACATGGAAATATCTACACCACTATCTGTATAAACATGGAAATATCTACACAGCCATCAATATAAACATGGAAATATCTACATCGCTATCTGTATAAACATGGAAATAGCCACACCGATATCTGTATAAACATGGAGATATCTACACCGCCACCTGTAAAACCTTGTAAATATGTACACAGTCATCCGTATAAACATGGAAATATCTACACATCCATCTGTATAAACATGGAAATATGTACACTGCCATCTGTATACACATGGAAATAGCTACACAGCCATCTGTATAAACATGGAAATATGTACACCGCTATCTCTGTAAACATGGAAATACCTACACCGCTATCTGTAAACATGGAAATATCTACACTGCTATCTGTATAAACATGGAAATATCTACTACGCCATCTGTATGAACTTGGAAATATCTACACCGCCATCAGAATAAACATGGAAATACCTACACCACTATCTGTATAAACATGGAAATATCTACACCGTTATCTCTATGAACTTGGAAATATCTACACCGCTATCTGTATAAACTTGGAAATATCTACATCGCTATCTGTATAAACATGGAAATGTCTACACTGCCATCTGTAGAAACATGGAAATAGCCACAACGCCATCTGTATAAACATGGAAATAACTACACGGCCATCTGAATAAACATGGAAATATCTACATGGATATCTGTATAAATATGGAAATACCTACACCGCTATCTCTATAAACATGGAAATATCTACACAGCTATCTGTATAAACATGGAAATGTCTACACCGCTCTCTCTATAAACCTGGACATATCTCCACCGCCATCTGTGTAAAAATGGAAATATCTACATGGCTATCTCTATAAACATGGAAATATCTACACCGCCATCTGTATAAACATGGAAATATCTACATGGCTATCTCTATAAACATGGAAATATCTACAGCGCTATGTGTATAAACATGGAAATATCTACACCGCTATCTGTATAAACACGCAAATATCTACACCACGATCTGTATAAATATGGAAATATCTACACCGCTATCTCTGCAATCATGGAAATGTCTACACCGCTATCCGTATAAACATGGAAGTATGTACCCGGCTATCTCTATAAATATGGAAATATCTAAACCGCCATCTGTATAAACATGGTAATAACTACAGAGTCATCTGTATAAACATGGAAATATCTACACCACCATCTGTGAAAACATGGAAATATCTACACTGCCATCTTTATAAACATGGCAATATCTCCACCGCCATCAGTATAAAGATGGAAATATCTCCACTGCTATCTGTATAAACATGGAAATATCTACACCGCTATCTGTATAAACATGGAAATACCTCCACCGCTATCTGTATAAACATGCAAATATCTACAACACTATCTGAGTATACACGGAAATATCTACACCGCAATGTGTATAAACATGGAAATATCTACCCCACTATCTGTGTAAAGATGGAAATATCTACACTGCTATCTGTGGAAAGTTGGAAATACCTACACCGCAATCTGTGCAAACCTGGAAATATCTACACAGCTATCTTTGTTAACATGGTAATATCTACAGCACTATTTGTGTAAACATGGAAATATCTACACAGCTGTCTGTGTATACATGCCAAAATGTACACCGCTATCAGTGTGAAGATGGAAATATCTACACCGCAATCCGTGCCAATATGGAAATATCTACACCTCTATATCTGTAAATATGGAAATATCTACACTGCTATCTGTATAAACATGGAAATATCTACACCGCTATCTGTATAAACATGGAATTATCTACACCTCGGTCTGTATAAACATGGATATATCTACACAGCTATCTGTATAAACATGGAAATATCTACACCGATATCTGTATAAACATGGAAATACCTACACGGCTAGCTGTATAAATATGGAAATAACTACACCACTATCTATATAAACATGGAAATGTCCACAAAGCTATCTGTATAAACATCGAAATATCTACATGGCTATCTCTATAAACATGGAAATATCTACAACGCCATCTGAATAAACATGGAAATGCCTACACAGTCATCTGTATAAACATGGAAATATCTACACCACTATCTGTATAAACATGGAAGTATCTCCACAGCCATCTGTATAAACACGGAAATATCTACACCGCCATATCTATGAACATGGAAATACCTCCACCGCTATCTGCATAAATATGGAAATATCTCCAGCGCTATCTGCATAAACATGGAAATATCTACAATGGTATCTGTATAAACATGGAAATATATACACCGCTATCTGTATAAACATGGAAATATCTACATCACTATCTGTGTAAACATGGAAATACCTACACTGCCATCTGTATAAACATGGAAATATCTACAAAGCCATCTCTATAAACATGGAAATATCTACATCGCTATCTGTATAAACATGGAAATAGCCACACTACCATCTGTATAAACATGGAAATATCTACCCCGCTATCTGTATAAACTTGGAAATACCTACACTGCTATCTTTATAAATATGGAAATATCTACACCGCTTTCTCTATAAACATGGAAATATCTACACCGCTATCTGTATCTACATGGAAATATCTACATGGCTATCTCTAAGAACTTGGAAATATCTACACCGCCATCTGTATAAACATAGAAATACCCACACAGTCATCTGTATAAACATGGAAATATCTACACCACTATCTGTATAAACATGGAAATATCTACACCGCGATGTTTATAAACATGGAAATATCTACATCGCTATCTGTATAAACATGGAAATAGCCACACGGCTATCTGTATAAACATGGAAATATCTACACCGCCATCTGTAAAAACATGGAAATATCTTCAAAGTCATCTGTGTAAACATGGAAGATATCTACACCTCCATCTGTATAAACATGGAAATATCTACACCACCATCTGAATAAACATCCATATGTCTACACGGCTATATGTATGAGTATGGAAATATCCACACCGCTATCTCTATAAACATGGAAATATCTACGCAGCTATCTGTATAAACATGGAAATGTCTACAACGCTATCTCCATAAACCTGGAAATATCTACACTTCTATCTCTATGAACATGGAAATATCTACATCGCTATCTGTACAAACATGGAAATATCTCCACCACTATCTGTATTAACATGGAAATATCTACACTTCTATCTGTATAAACATGGAAATATCTCCAACGCAATCTGTACAAACATGGAAATACAAACACCACTATCTGTATAAACATGGAAATATCTCCACCGCTATCTGTAAACATGGAAATATCTACATCGCTATCTGTATAAACATGGAAATATCTGCACCGCTATCTGTATAAACATGGAAATATCTACACCGCCATCATTATGAACTTGGAAATATGTACACCGCCATCTCTATAAACATGGAAATATCTCCACCACTATCTGTATAAACATGGAAATATCTCCACCGCTATCTCTGTAAACATGGAAATATCTACATCACTATCTGTATAAACATGGAAATAGCCACACCGCTATCTGTATAAACATGGAATTATTTACGTCGCCACCGGTAAAAAAATGGAAATATCTACTCAGTCATCTGTATAAACATGGAAATATCTAAACCTCCATCTGTATAAACATGGAAATATCTACACTGACATCCGTATACACATGGAAATATCTACACAGCCATCGGTATAAACATAGAAATATCTACACCTCTATCTCTATAAACATAGAAATACCTACACCGCTCTGAGTATAAACATGGAAATATCTACACCGCTATCTCTATAAACATGGACGTATCTACACCGCCATCTGTATGAACTTGGAAATACCTACACCGCCATCTGTATAAACATGGAAATATCTCCACCGCTATCTGTATAAACATGGAACTAACTCCACCGCTATCTGTATAAACATGGAAATATCTACATCGCTATCTGTATAAACATGGAAATATCTCCACCGCTATCTGTATAAACATGGAAATATCTGCACCGCTATCTCTATAAACATGGAAATATCTACATCGCTATCTGTATTAACATGGAAATATCTACACTGCCCAATGCATCAACATGGAAATAGCCACACCGTTATCTCTATATACATGGAAATATATACACCGCCATCTGAATAAACATGGAAATATCTACAAGGCTATCTGTAAATATGGAAATATCTACACCGCTATCTCTATAAACATGGAAATATCTACAACACTATCTCTATAAACATGGAAATATCTACACCGAGATCTGTATAAACATTGAAATATATACACAGTCATCTGCATAAACATGGAAATAATTACACCGCTGTCTGTATAAACATAGAAATATCTACACCGCTTACTGTATAAACATGGAAACACCTACACCGCTATCTATATAAATATGGAAATACTTACACCGCTATCTGTATAAACTTGGAAATATCTACAAAGCTATCTGTATAAATATGGAAATACCTACAACACTATATCTATAAACATGGAAATGTCTACACCGCTATCTGTAGAAACATGGAAATATCTACATGGCTATCTCTATAAACATGGAAATATCTACACTGCCATCTGTACATACATGGAAATAACTACACAGTCATCTGTATAAACATGGAATATCTACACCACTATCTGTGAAAACATGGAAATATCTACACTGCCATCTGTATAAACATGGAAATATCTATACAGCCATCTCTATAAACATGGAAATGTCTACATCGGTATCTGTATAAACATGGAAATAGCCACACCGCTATCTGTATAAACATGGAAATAAGTACACCGCCATCTGTAAAAACATGGAAATATCTACACAGTCATCTGAATAAACATGGAAATATCTACACTTCCATCAGTACAAACATGGGAATATCTACACTGCTATCTGTATACGCATGGAAATATCTAAACAGATATCTGTGTAAACATGGAAATATCTCCACCGCTATCTGTATAAACATGGAAATATCTACACCGCCATAAGAATAAACATGGAAATATCTACACGGCTATCTGTATAAATATGGAAATATCTACACCGCTGTCTCTATAAACATGGAAAGGTCTACACAGCTATCTCCATAAACATGGAAATATCTACACGGCTATCTGTATAAATATGGAAATATCTACACCGCTATCTCTATAAACGTGGAAATACCTACACAGCAATCTCTATAAACCTGGAAATATCCACACCGCCATCTGTATACACATGGAAATAAATACACCACCATCTGTATAAACATGGAAATAACTACTCTGCTATCTGTAAAAACATGGAAATAACTACACCGCTATCTGTATAAATATGGAAATATCTACACCGCTATCTCTATAAACATGGAAATGTCAACACCACTATCTGTATAAACATGGAAATAACTACATGGGTATCTCTATAAACATGGAAATATCGACAACGCCGTCTGTATACACATGGAAACATATACACCACCATCTGTATAAACATGGAAATAACTACACCGCTATCTGTATAAACATGGAAATAACTACACCACTATCTGTATAAATATGGAAATATCTACACCACTATCTCAATAAACGTGGGAATATCTACACCGCCATCTGTATAAACATGGAAATATATACACAGTCATCTGTATAAACATGGAAATAATTATACCTCTATCTGTATAAACATGGAAATATCTACACCGCTACATGTATAAACATGGAAATATCTGCAACGTTGTCTGTGTAAACATGGAAATAGCCACACGGCTATATGTATAAATGTGGAAATATCTACACCGCCATCTGTAAAATCATGGAAATATCTACACATTCATCTGTATAAACATGGAAATATCTACACCTCCATCTGTATAAACATGGAAATATCTACACTGACATCTGTATAAACTTGGAAATATCTACACAGCCATCGGTATAAACATAGAAATATCTACATCGCTATCTCTATAAACATGGAAATACCTACACCGCTATCAGTATAAACATGGAAATATCTACATCGCTATCTCTATAAACATGGAAGTATCTACACCGCCATCTGTATGAACTTGGAAACATCTACACCGCCATCTGTGTAAACATGGAAATATCTTCACCGCTATCTGTATAAACATGGAAATATCTCCACAGCTATCTGTATAAACATGGAAATATCTACATCGCTATCTGTATAAACATGGAAATATCTGCACTGACATTTATATACACTTGGAAATATCTACACTGCCATCTGTATAAACATGGAAATAGCCACACCGCTATCACTGGATACATGGAAATATCTACACGGCCATCTGAATAAACATGGAACTATCTACAAGGCTATCTGTAAATATGGAAATATCTACACCGCTATCTCTATAAACATGGAAATATCTACAACGCTATCTCTATAAACATGAAAATATATCCCCCGCTATCTCTATAAACATGGAATTACCTACACCGCTTTCTGTATAAACATGGAAATATCTCCACTGCAATCAGTATACACATGGAAATACCTACACTGCTTTCTGTATAAACATGTAAATATCTACACCGCTTTCTGTATAAACATGGAAATATCTATACCGCTATGTGTATAAACTTGGAAATACCTACATCGTTATCTGTATAAACATGGAAATATCTAGACTCCTATCTCCATAAACATGGAAATATCTCCACCGCTATCTGTATAAACATGGAAATATCTACACCGCTATCTTTATAAACTTGGAAATATCTACAACACTATCTGTAAAAAACATGGAAATACCTACACTGCGATCTGTATAAACATGGAAAGAGCCACACCGTTATCTGTATAAACATGGAAATATCTAGACCGCCATCTGCATAAACTTGGAAATATCTACACCGCCATCTGTATTAACATGGAAATATCTCCACCGCTATCTGTATAAACATGGAAATATCTCCATGGCTATCTGTATAAACATGGAAATAACTACACCGCTATCTGCATAAACATGGAAATGTCTACAACGCTATCTCTATAAAGATGGAAATAGCCAGACCGCTATCTGTAAAAACATGGAAATATCTACACCGCCATCTGTAAAAACATCGAAATATCTTCACAGTCATCTGTAAAAATATGGAAATATGTACACCTCAATCTGTATAAGCATGGAAATATCTACACTGCCATCTGTATAAACATGGAAATATCTACACCGCTATCTCTGTAAACCTGGAAATATCTACACCGCTATCTGTATAAACTTGGAAATATCTACAACACTATCTGTATAAACATGGAAATACCTACACTGTGATCTGTATAAACATGGAAAGAGCCACACCGCTATCTGTATAAACATGGAAATATCTGGACCGCCATCTGCATAAACTTGGAAATATCTACAACGCCATCTGTATTAACATGGAAATATCTACACGGCTATCTGTATAAATATGGACATACCTACACCGCTATCTCTATAAACCAGGAAACGTCTACACCTCTATCTGTATAAACATGGAATTATCTACATGGGTAACTCTATAAACATGGAAATATCTACAACGCCATCTGTATAAATATGGAAATACCTACACTGCTATCTCTATAAACATAGAAACGTCTACACCGCTATCTGTATAAACATGGAAATATCTACAAGGCTCTCTCTATAAGCATGGAAATGTCTACACCGCCATCTCTATAAACATGGCATTACCTACACACTCATCTGTATAAACATGGAAATACCTACACCACTAACTGTATAAACATGGAAATACCTACACTGCCATCTGCATCAACATGAAAATATCTGCACAGCCATCTCTATAAACATGGAAATATCTACACCGCTATCTGTATAAACATGGAAATATCTACACCGCAATCTCTATAAACATGGAAATATCTACATTGCTATCTGTATAAACATGGAAATATCTACACAGCTATCTCTTTAAACATGGAAATATCTACATTGCTATCTGTATAAACATGGAAATTGCCACACCACTATCTGTATAAACATGGAAATATCTACACCGCCATCTGTAAAAATATGGAAATATCTACACAGTCATCTGTAGAAACATGGAAGTATCTTCACCTCCATCTGTATAAATAATGGAAATACGTACAATGCCATCTGTATACACATGGAAATATCTATAAAGCGATCTGCATAAACATGGAAATATCTACACCGCCATCAGTATGAACTTGGAAATCTCTACACCGCTATTTGTATAAACATGGAAATATCTCCACCGCTATCTGTATAAACATGGAAATATCTCCACCGCTATCTGTATAAACATGTAAATATCTACACTGCTATCTCTATAAACATGGAAATATCTACACCGCTATCTGTATAAACATGGAAATATCTACACCGCCATCTGAATAAACATGGAAATATCTACACGGCTATCTGTATAAATATGGAAATATCTATAACGCTGTCTCTATAAACATGGAAATATCTACACGGCCATCTGTATAAACATGGAAATATCTACACCGCTATCTGTATAAACATGGAAATATCTACATGGCTATCTCTATATACATGGTAATATCTACAACACCATCTGTATAAACATGGAAATACCTACACAGTCATCTGTATAAACATGGAAATACCTTCACTGCCTTCTGTATACACATGGAAATAACTACACAGCCATTTGTATAAACATGGAAATATCTACACAGACATCTGTATAAACATGGAAATACCTACACTGTTATCTCTATGAACATGGAAATGCATACACCGCTATCTGTATATACAAGGATATACCTACACCGCTATCTGTATTAACATGGAAATACCTACACCGCTATCTGTATAAACTTGGAAATATCTACACCGCCATCTCTATAAACATGGAAATATATCCACCTCTATCTGTATAAACATGGAAATATCTCCACCGCCATCTGTATAGACACGGAAATATCTCCAATGCTATCTGTAAACATGGAAATTTCTACACAGCTATCTGTACAAACTTGGAATTATCTACACCGCTCTCTGTATACATATGGAAATATCTACACCGCCATGTCTATAAACTTGGAAATGTCTACACCGCAATGTGTATAAACATGGCAATATCTACATGGCTATCTCTATATACATGGTAATAGCTACACCGCCATCTGTATAAACATGGAAATACCTAAACAGTCATCTGTATAAACATGGAAACATCTACACCACTATCTGTATAAACATAGAAATATCTACACTGCCATCTGTATAAACATGGAAATATCTACACAGCCATCTCTATAACCATGGAAACTTCTACACTGCCGTCTGTATAAACATGGAAATATCTACACAGCCATCTCTATAAACATGGAAATATCTACAACGCTATCTGTGTAAAGATGGAATTATCTACACCGCTATCTCTGTAAACATGGAAATATCTACACCGCTATATTTATAAACATAGAAATATGTACACCGCTATCTGTATAAACATGGAAATATCTACACTGCTATCTCTATAAACATGGAAATATCTACACCGTTATCTGAAAAAACATGGAAATACCATCACCGCTATCTGCATAAACATGGAAATATATACACTGCTATCTGTATAAACATAGAAATATCTACACCGCCATCTCTATAAACATGGAAGTATCTACACCACCATCTGCATGAACATGCAAATATCAACACCGCTATCTGTATTAACTTGGAAATATCTCGACCGCTATCTGTATAAACATGGAAATATCTACACCGCTTCCTGTATAAACTTGGAAATATCTCCACCGCTATCTGTATAAACATGGAAATATCTACAATGCTATCTGTGTAAACATGGAAATATCTACACAGCTATCTGTGTAAACTTGGAAATATCTGCAATCCTATCTGTGTAAAGATGGAAGTATCTACACGGCAATCTGTGGAAAGATGTAAATATCTACCCCGCTATCTCTGTAAACATGGAAATATCTACACCGCTCTCTGCAGAAACATGCAAATATCTACAACGCTATCTGTGTAAACATGGAAATATATACATCGCCATCTGTATAAACATGGAAATATCTACACCGGCATCTGTACAAACATGGAAATATCTACACCGCTATGTCTATAAATATGGAAATATCTACATTGCTATCACTATAAACATGGAAATATCTACACCGCAATCTGTATAAACATGGAAATATCTACACCGTTATCTCTATATACATGGAAATATCTACACCGCCATCTGTACAAACATGAAAATATCTACACAGTCATCTGTATAAACATGGATTCATCTACACCACCATGTCTACAAACATGCAAATATCTACACAGCCATCTGTATACCCAGGGAAATATCTACACAGCCAACTGTATAAACATGGAAATATCTACACCGCTATCCCTATAAACATGGAAATACCTACACAGCTATCTCTATAAACATGGAAATATCTACAATGCAATCTCTATATACATGGAAATATCTACACCGCCATCTCCATAAACATGGAAATATCTACACTGCCATCTCCATAAACATGGAAATATCTACACCGCCATCTGTATAAACATGGAAATACCTACACCGCTTTCTGTATAAACATGGAAATACCAACACCGCTGTATGTATAAACATGGAATTATCTACACCGCTATCTGTACAAATATGGGAATATCTACACCGCTACCTCTGTAAACATGGAAATGTCTACACCGCTATCTGTATAAACATGGAAATATGTTCATCGTTACCTGCATAAACATGGAAATTCCTACACCGCTATCTGTATAAACATGGAAATATCTACACTGCTATCTGTATAAACTTAGAAATATCTACAACGCTATCTGTTTAAACATGGAAATAGCTACACCGGCATCTGGAAAAACATGGGAATATCTACACAGTCATCTGTATAAACATGGAAATATCTACACAGCTATCTGTTTAAGTATGGAAATATCTACATCGCTATCTGTATAAACATGGAAATATCTAGCCCACTATCTGTATAAACATGGAAATATCTACACCGTTATCACTATAAACATGGAAATAACTACACCGCTATCTCTATGAACATGGAAATATCTGTACCGCTATCTCTATAAACATGGAAATATCTACACCACCATCTTTATAAACATGGAAATACCTACACTGCCATCTGTACACACATGGAAATACCTACACAGTCGTCTCTATAAACATTGAAATATCTACGCCGCTATCTCTATAAACATGGAAATATCTACACATTTATCTGTTTAAGTATGGAAATATCTACATCGCTATCTGTATAAACATGGAAATATCTACCCCACTATCTGTATAAACATGGAAATATCTACACCGTTATCACTATAAACATGGAAATAACTACACCGTTATCTCTATGAACATGGAAATATCTGCACCACTATCTCCATAAACATGGAAATATCTACACCGCCGTTCTATAAACTTGGAAACAACTACACCGCCATCTGCATAAACATGGAAATATCTACACCGCCATCTGTATAAACATGCAAATATCTACACAGTCATTTGCATAAACATGGAAATATCTACACCACCATCTCTATATACATGGAAATATCCACACTGCCATCTGTATACACATGGAAATATCTACAAAGCCATCTCTATAAACATGGAAATGTCTACACCACTATTTCTATAAACATGGAAACACCTACACTGCTATGTCTATAAACATGGAAATATCTTAAGCGCAATCTTTATAAACATGGAAATATCTACACCGACATCTCTATGAACATGAAAATATCTATACTGTCATCTCCGGAAACATGGAACTATCTACACCGCCATCTGTATAAACACAGAAATACCCAAACCACTCTCTGTATAAACATGGAATTATCTAAACTGCCATTTGAATAAAGTTGGAAATGTCTACACCGTAAGCTGTATAAACATGGAAATATCTACACTGCTATCTGTATAAACATGGAAATACCAACACCGCTCTCTGTATAAACATGGAAATATCTACATCGCTATCTGTATATACATGGAAATATCTACATAACTATCTCTATAAACATGGAAATACCTACACCGCCATTTCTTTAATCATGGACATATCAACACAGCTGTATGTATAAACATGGAAATATCTACTCCGCTATCTCTATAAACATGGAAATACCTACACCGCTATCTCTATAAACATGGAAATACCTACACCGCAATCTCTATAAACATGGAAATATCTACACCACCATCTCTATAAACATGAAAATATCTACACCGCCATCTGTATAAACATGGAATTATCTACAAGGCTATCTGTGTAAACATGGAAATATCTACACAGCTATCTGTGTAAATTTGGAAATATCTACAATGCTATCTGTGTAAAGTTGGAAATATCTGCACCGATATCTGTGCAAAGATGGAAATATCTACACCGCTATCACTGTAAACATGGAAATATCTACACCGCTATCTGTATCAACATGGAAATATCTACACCGCCATCTGTTTTAACATGGAATTATCTACACCGCCGTCTGTATAAACATGGAAATATCTACACCGCTATCTGTATAAAGATGGAAATATCTACACCGCTATCTGTAAAACGTGGAAATACCTACACCGCTATCTGTATAAACGTGGAAATATCTTCAACGCTATCAGCATAAACGTGGAAATATCTACATCGCTATCTTTATAATCGTGGATATATCTACACCGTTATCTGTATCAACAACAAAATACCTACACCGCTATCTGTAGAAACATGGAAATATCTACAATGCTATCTGTGTAAACATGGAAATATTTACACCGCTATCTGTCTAAACTTGGAAATATCTACACCGCTATCTGTGTAAAGATGGCAATATCTACACTGAAATCTGCGCAAATATGTAAATATCTACACCGATATCTCTGTGAACATGGAAATTCCTACACCGCTATCCCTATAAACATGGAAACATCTACACTGCCACCTGTATAAACACGGAAATATCTACACCGCCATCTGTATAAACATGGAAATACCTACACCGCCATCTGTATAAACATGTAAATATCTACACTGCTATCTGTATAAATATGGAAATATCTACACCACTATCTGTTATAAACATGGTAATATCTACACCACTATCTGTATAAACATGGAAATATCAACATGGCTATCTCTATAAACATGGAAATATCTAAACGACCATCTGTATAAACATGGAAATATCTACAGGGTCATCTGTATAAACATGGAAATATCCACACCAATATCTGAATAAACATAGAAATATCTACACTGCCATCTGTATAAACATGGAAATATCTACACAGTCATCTCTATAAACGTGGAAATATCTACACCGCTATCTGTATAAACATGGAAATAGTCACACCGCTATCTGTAGAAACATGGAAATATCTACACTGCTATCTGTAAAAATATGAAAATACCTACAGAGTAATCTGTATAAACATGGAAATATCTACACCTCCATCTGTATAAACATGGAAATACCTACACTGCCATCTGTATACACATGGAAATATCTACACAGTCGTCTGTATAAACTTGGAAATATCTACAGCGCTATCCCTGTAAACATGGAAATACCTACACAGCAATCTGTATAAACATGGAAATATCTACACAGCTATCTGTACAAACATGGAAATATCTACACCACTATCTGTATAAACTTAGAAATATCTACAACACTATCTCTATAAACATGGAAATATCTACACCGCCATCTGTATAAACATGGCAATATCTACACCGCTATCTGTACAAACATGGAAATATCTACACCGCCATTTGTAAAAACATGGAAATATCTACAGAGTCATATGTATATACATGGAAATATCTACACCTCAATCTGTATAAACATGGAAATATCTACCCTGCCATCTGTATACACATGGAAATATCTACACAGCCAACTGCATAACCATGGAAATATCTGCACAGCTATCTCTATAAACATGGAAATACGTACACCGCAATCTGTATAAACATAGAAATATCTACACCGCTATCTGTAAAAACATGGAAATAACTGCACCGCTATCTGTATAAACATGGGAATATCTACACCGATATCTGTATAAACATGGAAATATCTGCACCGCTATCTGTATAAACATGGAAATATCTACACCGCTATCTCTTTAAACATGGAAATATCTACACCGCTGTGTGTATAAACATGAAAATATCTACATCGCTGTCTGTATAAACATGGAAATAGCTCCACCGCCATTTGTATAAACATGGAAATATCAACACTGCTATCTTTATAAACATGGGGATATCTACACCGCTATCTGTATCAATATGGAAATACCTACAACACTGTCTGTGTAAACGTGGAAATATCTAAACAGCTATCTGTGTGAAGCTGGAAATATGTACACCGCTATCTGTGTAAAGATGGATATATCTACACCGCAATCAGTGCAAATATGGAAATATCTACTTCACTATCTGTATAAACATGGAAATATCTACACCGCTATCTTTATAAACATGCAAATATCTACAATGCTATCTGTGTAAACATGGAAATACCTTCACCGCTATCTGTGTAAACATGGAAATATCTACACCGCTATCTCTATAAACATGGAAATATCTACACCGCCGTTCTATAAACTTGGAAATATCTACACCGCCATCTGCATAAACATGGAAATATCTACACCGCCATCTGAATAAACATGCAAATATCTACACTGTCATTTGTATAAACATGGAAATATCAACACCACCGTCTCTATAAACATGGAAATATCCACACTGCGATCTGTATACACATGGAAATATCTACAAAGCCATCTGTATAATCATGGAAATATCTCCACCGCTATCTCTATAAACATGGAAACACCTATACTGCTATGTCTATAAACATGGGAATATCTTAACCGCAATCTCTATAAACATGGAAATATCTACACCGGCATCTCTATAAACATGAAAATATCTATTCTGTCACCTCCGGAAACATGGAACTATCTACACAGCCATCTGTATAAACAGAGAAATATCCAATCCACTCTCTGTATTAACATGGAATTATCTACCCTGCCATCTGAATAAAGTTGGAAATATCTACACCGTAAGCAGCATAAACATGGAAAAGTCTACACTGCTATCTGTATAAACATGGAAATATCTACATCGCTATCTGTATATACATGGAAATATCTACACCACTATCTCTATAAACATGGAAATACCTACACCGCCATTTCTTTAAACATGGACATATCTACACCTCTGTATGTATAAACATGGAAATATCTACACCGCTATCTCTATAAACATGGAAATAGCTACACCGCTATCTCGATAAACATGGAAATATCTACACTGAAATCTCTATAAACATGGAAATATCTACACAGCCATCTCTATAAACATGAAAATATCTAAACCGCCATCTGTATAAACATGGAAATATCTACAAGGCTATCTGTGTAAACATGGAAATATCTACAGCACTATCTGTATAAACATGGAAATATCTACACCGCCATCTGTATAAACATTGCAATATCTACACCGCTATCTGTACAAACATGGAAATATCTACACTGCTATCTTTATAAATATGGAAATATCTACACCGCTATCTGTATAAACATGGAAATATCTACACCACTATCTGTATAAACATGGAAATATCTACACCGCTATCTGTATAAAGATGGAAATATCTACACGGCTATCTGTATAAACAAGGAAATATCTACACCGCCATCTGTATTAACATTGAATTATCTACACCGCCATCTGTATAAACATGGCAATAACTACAACGCTATCTGTATAAACATGGAAATATCTACACCGCTATCTCTATAAATATGGAAATATATACACTGCTATCTCTATAAATATTGAAATATCTACACTGCTATCTCTATAAACATCGAAATATCTACACCGCTATCTGTATAAACATGGAAATATCTACACCACGATCTGTATAAACATGGAAATATCTACACCGTTATCTGTATAAACATGGAAATGTCTACAACACTATCTGTGTTAACACGGAAATATATACACCACTATCTGTGTAAACAAGGAAATATGTACACAGCTATCTCTATAAACATGGAAATATCTGCAACACTATCTGTATAAACATGAAAATATCTCCACCGCTATCTGTATAAACATGGAAATATCTACATTGCTATCTTTATAAACATGGAAATATCTCCATGGCTATCTCTATAAACATGGAAATATCTACACCACCATCTCTATAAACATGGAAATACCTACACAGTCATCTGTATAAACATGGAAATATCTACACCACTATCTGTATAAAGATGGAATATTTACATGGCCATCAGTGTAAACACGGACATATCGGCACAGCCATCTCTATAAACATGGAAATATCTACACTGCTATCTGTATAGACATGGAAATAGCCACACCACTCCCTGTATAAACATGGAAATATCTACACCACCATCAGTAAAAACATAGAAATATCTACACTGTCATCTTCTTAAACATGGAAATATCTACACCTCCATCTATATAAACATGGAAATATCTAGACTGCCATCTGTATACACATGGAAATATGTACACTGCCATCTGTACAAACATGGAAATATCTACACCGCTATCTCTATAAACATGGAAATACCTACACAGCCATCTGTATAAACATGGAAATATCTACACCGCTATCTGTATAAAGATGGAAACATCTACACCGCTATCTTTATAAACATAGAAATATCTACACCGCTATCTGTATAAACATGGAAATATCTACAACACTATGTGTGTAAACATGGAAATATCTACACCGCAATCTGTGCAAAGATGGAAAGATTTACACTGCTATCTTGATAAACATGGAAATATCTACACTGCCATCTGCATAAACTTGGAAATATCTACACAGCCATCTGTATAAACATGGAAATATCTACACTGCTATCTGTATAAACATGGAAATAACCACACGGCTATCTGTAAAAACATGAAAATACCTACACAGTCATCTGTATAAACATGGAAATATCTACAACTCCATCTGTATAAACCTGGAAATATCTACACTGCCATCTCTATACACATGGAAATATCTACACTGACATCGGTATAAACATGGAAATATCTACACCGTTATCTCTATAAACATGGAAATACCTACACAGCTATCTGTATAAACATGGAAATATCTACACCGCTATCTGTAGAAACATGGAAATATCTACACCGCTATCTGTATAAACTTGGAAATATCTACACCTCCAGTTGTATAAACATGGAAATACCTACACTGCCATCTGTATACACATGGAAATATCTACACTGCCATGTGTATAAACATGGAAATATCTACATGGCCATCTCCATAAACATGGAACTATCTTCACCGACATCTGTATAAACATGGAAATACCTACACCACTATCTGAATGAACATGGAAATATTTACACCACTGTCATTATAAACATGGAAATACCTACACCCCCATCTCCATACACATGGCAATATTTACACCGCTATCTCTATAAACATAGAATTATCAACACCGCCATCTCTGTAAACATGGAAATATCTGTACCGCCTTCTGAATGAACATGGAAATATCTACACCGACATCTGTATAAACATGGAAATATCTAAACTGCCATCTGAGGAAAATGGAAATATCTACACCACGATCTGTATAAACATGGAAATATGAACACCGCTACCTGTATAAACATGGAAGTAACTACACGGCTCTCTGTATAAACATAGAAACATCTACAACACGATCTCTGTAAACTAGGAAATATCTCCACCGCTATCTGTATAAACATGGAAATATCTACACCACCATCTGTATAAACATGGAAATATCTACACAGTCATCTCTATAAAAATGGAAATATCTACACCACCATCTCTATAAACATGAAAATATCTACACCGCCATCTCCATAAACATGGAAAAATCTACACCGCTATCTGTATAAACATGGAAATAACAACACAGCTATCTGTATAAACATGGAAATACCTAAACAACTATCTCTATAAACATGGAAATATCTATAATGCTATCTGTGTAAACATAGAAATGTCTACAGAGCTATCTGTGTAAACAAGGAAATATCTACAACGCTATCTGAATAAACATGGAAATATCCACACCGAAATCTGTCCAAAGATGGAAATATCTACACCGCCATCTGAGTAAACATGGTAATATCTACACCGCCATCTCTATAAACATGGAAAAATCAACACCGCTATCTCTATGAACATGGAAATATCTACACCGCCATCTCTATAAACACGGGAATATCTACATCGCGATCAGTATAAACATGGAAATATGTACACCGCTATCTATATAAACATGGAAATATCTCCACTGCTATCTCTATAAACATTGAAATATCTACACCGCCATCTTTATAAACATGGAAACACTTACAAAGTTATCTGTACAAACATGGAAATATCTCCATTGCTATCTGTATAAACATGGACATATCTCCACCGCAATCTGTATAAACATGAAAATATCTACACCGCTATCTCTATAAACATGGAAATATTTCCACTTCCATCTGTACAAACATGGAAATATCTACACAGTTATCTGTAGAAACATGGAAATATCCACACCGCTATCTCTAAAACATGGAAAGAACTACACCGCTATCTCTATAAACATGGAAATATCTACACCGCTATCTCCATCAACATAGAAATATATACACCACCATCTCTTTAACATGGAGATATCTACAACGCCATCTCCATAAACAAATTATCTACACTGCCATCTATATAAACATGGAAATATCTACACCGCCATCTCTATATACATGGAAATATCTACCCTGCCATTTGTAGAAAGATGGAAATATCTACACCGCCATCTGTATAAACGTGGAAATATCTACACCGCAATCTGTATAAACATGGCAATATCTACACCGCAATCTGTATAAACATTGAAATATCTACACAGCTATCTGTATAAATATGAAATATCTAAAACGCTATCTCTATAAAAATGGAAATTTCTACACTGCTATCTGTATAAACATGGAAATATCCTCACTGCTATCTCTATGAACATGGATATATCTACACCGCTATCTTAATAAACATGGAAATATCTACACTGCCATGTCTATAAACATGGAATTATCTACATCGCCATCTGTATAAACTTGGAAACATCTACACCGCTATCTGTATAAACATGGGAATATCTACACTGCTATCTGTATAAACATGGAAATATCTACACTGCAATCTGTATAAACATGGAAATATCTACACGGCGATCTGTATAAACATCGAAATATCTTCACCACGATCTGTATAAACATGGAAAAAACTACACCACTATCTGTATAAACATGGTAATATCTACACCACCATCTATATGAACATGGAAATATCTACACCGCCATCTGTATAAACATGGAAATATCTACAATGCCATCTGTAGAAAGATGGAAATATCTACACCGCAATCTGTGTAAACATGGAAATATCTACACCGATATCTGTAAAAACATGGAAATATCTATACCGCTATCTGTATAAACATGGAAATATCTACATCGCGATCTGTATTAACATGGAAATATCTACAATTACCATCTGTACAAACATGGAAATATCTAAACAGTTATCTGTAGAAACATGGAAATATCTACACCGCTATCTCTATAAACATGGAAATAACTACACCACTATCTCTATAAACATGGAAATATCTACACCGCTATCTCCATCAACATGGAAATATATACACCGCCATCTCTTTAAACATGGAGATATCTACAACGCCATCTACATAAACAAGAAAATATCTGCACTGTCATCTATATAAACATGGAATTATCTACACCGCCATCTCTATAAACATGGAAATATCTACACTGCCATTTGTAGAAAGATGGAAATATATACACCGCCATCTGTATAAACGTGGAAATATCTACACCGCAATCTGTATAAACATGGAAATATCTACACCGCTATCAGTATAAATATGAAATTACTAAAACGCTATCTCTATAAAAATGGAAATATCTACACTGCTATCTGTATAAACATGGAAATATCCTCACTGTTATCTCTATGAACATGGATATATCTACACCGCTATCTAAATATACATGGAAATATCTACACTGCCATCTCTATAAACATGGAATTATCTACACCGCCATCTGTATAAACATGGTAATATCTATACCGCTATCTGTATAATCATGGAAATATCTACACTGCTATCTGTATAAACCTGGAAATATCTACAACGCTATCTCTATGAGCATGGAAATACCTACACCGCTATCTTTATAAACATGGAAATATCTACACCGCTATCTGTATAAACATGAAAATATCTACACCGCTATCTGTATAAACATGCAAATATCTACACCGCTACCTATATAAACATGGAAATATATACAATGCTATCTGTGTAAACATGGAAATATCTACACAGCTATCTGTGTAAACTTGGAAATATCTACCCAGCTATCTGTGTAAAAATGGAAATATCTACACAGCAATCTGTGCAAAAATGGAAATAGCTACACCGCTATCTCCGTAAACTTGGAAATATCTACACCGCTATCTGTATAAACATGGAAATATCTATACCGCAGTCTCTATAAACATGGAAATATCTCCACCGCAATCTGTATAAACATGAAAATATCTACACCGCTATCTGAATAATCATGTACATATCGACACTGCAATCTGTATAAACATGGAAATATCTATCACGCTATGTGTGTAAACATGGAAATATCTACACAGCCATCTGTATAAACCTGGAAATATCTACAACGCTATCTCTGTGAGCATGGAAATACCTACACCGCTATCTGTATAAACATGGAAATATCTACACCGCTATCTGTATAAACATGGAAATATCTACACCGCTGTCTGTATAAACATGGAAATATCTACACCGCTACCTGTATAAACATGGAAATATATACAATGCTATCTGTGTAAACATGGAAATACCTACACAGCTCTCTGTGTAAACTTGGAAATATCTACCCAGCTATCTGTGTAAAATGGAAATATCTACACAGCAATCTGTGCAAAAATGGAAATATCTACACCGCTATCTCCATAAACTTGGAAATATCTACACCGCTATGTGTATAAACATGGAAATATCTATACCGCAGTCTTTATAAACATGGAAATATCTCCACCGCAATCTGTATAAACATGAAAATATCTACAACGCTATCTGAATAATCATGTACATATCTACACCGCAATCTGTATAAACATGGAAATATCTATCACGCTATGTGTGTAAACATGGAAATATCTACACCGCGGTCTGTATATACATGTTAGTATCCACACCACTGTCTGTATAAACATGGAAATATCTACACCACGATCTGTATAAACCTGGAAATATCTACACCGCTATCTGTATAAACATGGAAATATCTTCACCGCTATCTGTGCAAACTTGAATATATATACACCGCCATCTGTATAAACATGGAAATATCTACACTGCCATCTCTATAAAGATGGAAATATCTACACCGCGAGCTGTATAAACATGGAAATACCTACAACGCTAGTTGTATAAACATGGAAATACCAACACCGCTATCTGTATAAACATGGAAATACCTACACTGCTATCTGTATAAACATGGAAATATCTACACAACTATCGCCATAAACATGGAAATACCAACACCGCCATCTCTATACACATAGAAATATCTACACCGCTATCTCTATAAACATAGAAATATCTACACCGCCATCTCTATAAACATGGAATTATCTACACCACCATCTGCATGAACATGGATATATCTACACCGCTATCTGTATAAACATGGAAATATCTACACTGTCATCTGTGTGAACATGGAAATATCTAAACTGCCATCGGTTGAAAGTTGGAAATACCTACGCCAAGATCTGTATAAATATGAAAACATCTACACCGCTATCTGTGTAAAGATGGAAATATCTACACCGCAATCTGTGTAATGATGGAAATATCTACACCGCTATCTCTGTAAACATGGAAATATCTACACCACTATCTGTATAAACATGGAAATATCTACATCGCTATCTGTATAAACATGGATATATCTACACCGTTATCTGTATAAACATGGAAATATCTGCACCGCTTTCTGTATAAATATTTAAATATCTACACCGCCATTTGTGTAAACATACAAATATCTACAGAGTCATCTGTATAAACATGAAAATATCTACACCGATATCTGTATAAACATGGAAATACCTACACCGCAATCTATATAAACATGGAAATATCTACCACGCTATGTGTGTAAACATGGAAATATCTACACAGCTATCTTTGTAAACTTGGAAATATCTACACAGCTATCTGCGTAAACATGGAAATATCTACACGGCAATCTGTGCAAAATGGAAATATCTACACCGCTATCTCTGTAAACATGGAAATATCTACACCGCTACCTGTATAAACATGGAAACATCTACACCGCTGTCTGTATAAACAAGGAAATATCTACACCGCCATCTGTGGAAACATGGAAATATCTACACCACAATCAGTATAAACATGGAAATACCTACACCGCTATCTGTATAAATATGGAAATATCTACACCGCTATCTCTATAAACATGGAAATTGCTACACCGCTTTCTCTATAAACATGAAAATATCTACACTGCTATCTCTATATACATGGAAATACCTACGCCTCCATCTCTATAAACATGAAAATATCTACACCGCAATCTGTGTAAACATGGAAATATCTACACCGCTATCTGTATAAACATGGAAATATCTACACAGCTATCTCTATAAACATGGAAATATCTACACCGCCATCTGTATAAACATGGAAATACCTACAAGTCATCTGTATAAACATGGAAATATCTACACAGCCATCTGTATAAACATGGAAATATCTACACAGCCATCTCTATATACATGGAAATATCTACACCGCTATCTGTATAAACATGGAAATAACTACACTGCTATTTGTATAAACAAGGAAATATCTACACCGTGATCTGTATAAACATGGAAATTTCTACACCGCCATCTCTATAAACATGGAAATATCTACACCCCTATCTGTATAAACATGGAAATATCCACACCGATATCTCTATAAACATGGACATATCTACACCGCGATCAGTATAAACGTGGAAATATCTACACCGCTATCTCTATAAACATGGAAATATCTCCACTGCTATCTCTATAAACATCGAAATATCTACACCGCCATCTGTATAAACATGGAAATACTTGCAAAGTTATCGCTATAAACATGGAAATATCTACACCGCCATCTGTATAAACATGGAAATATCTACACAGCCATGTGTATACACTTGGTAATATCTACACCGCTATCTATGTAAACATGGAAATAACTACACCGCTGTCTGTATAAACATGGAAATATCTACACTGCCTTCTACACATCCATGGAAATATGTGCGCCGCCATCTGTATAGACATGGAAATATCTACACGGTTATCTGTGTATAGATGGAAATATCAAAACCGCCATCTGTATAAACATGGAAATTTCTACAATGCCATCTGTAGAAAGATGGAAATTTCTGCACCGCTATCTGTATAAACATGGAAATATCTACACCGTGGTCTGTATAAACATGGAAATAGCTAAACCACTATCTGTATAAACATGGAAATATCTACACCGCTATCTCTATAAACATGGAAATATCTACACCGCCATCTGTATAAACATGGAAATATCTCCACTGCTATCTCTATAAACATCGAAATATCTACACAGCCGTCTGTATACACTTGGAAATATCTACACCACTATCTGTATAAACATGGAAATAAATACACCGCTATTTGTATAAACAAGGAAATATCTACACTACCATCTGTTTAAACATGGAAATATCTACACAGACATCTGTATATACATGGAAATATCTACAACGCTATCTGTATAAACATGCTAGTAACTACACCGCTATCTGTATAAATGTGGAAATATTTGCACCGCTATCCCTATAACCATGGTAATATCAACACCGCAATCTGTATAAACATGGAAATATCTACACCATGATCTGTATAAACATGGAAATATCTACACCGCGATCTGTATAAACATGGAAATATCTACACCGTGATCTGTATAAACATGGAAATATCTACACTGCCATCTCTATAAACATGGAAATATCTACACCCCTATCTGTATAAACATGGAAATATCCACACCGCTATATCTATAAACATGGAAAAATCAACACCGCTATCTCTATGAACATGGAAATATCTACACCGCCATCTCAATAAACATGGAAATATCTACACCGCGATCAGTATAAACATGGAAATATCTACACCGCTATCTGTATAAACATGGAATTATCTCCACTGCTATCTCTATAAACATCGAAATATCTACACCGCCATGTGTATAAACATGGAAAAACTTACAAAGTTATCTGTATACTCATGGAAATATCTACACCGCCATCTGTATAAACATGGAAATATCTACACAGCCATGTGTATATACATGGAAATATCTACAGCGCTATCTATATAAACATGGAAATAACTACACCGCTATCTGTATAAACATGGAAATATCTCCACCGCCATCTACATATCCATTGAAATATCTGTGCCGCCATCTGTATAAACATGGAAATATCTACACCGTGGTCTGTATAAACATGGAAATATCTAAACCGCTATCTGTATAAACATGGAAATATCTACACAGCTATATCTATAAACATGGAAATAACTACACCGTGATCTGTATAAACATGGAAATATTTACACCGCTATCTGTATAAACATGGAAATATCTACACCGTTATCTGTATAAATATGGAAATATCTACACTGCTATCTCTATAAAGATGGAAATATCTACACCGCCATCTGTATAAACATGCAAATATCTACACAGTCTTCTGTATAAACCTGGAAATATCTACACCGCCATCTCTATAAACATGGAAATATCAAGACTGCCATCTCTATACACATGGAAATATCTACACAGCCATCTGTATAAACATGGAAATGTCTACACCGCTATCTCTATAAACATGGGAATATCTACATGGCTGTCTGTATAAACAAGGAAATATCTACATCACAATCTGTATAAACATGGAAATATCTCCACCGCTATCTCTATAAATATGGCAATATCTACACCGCTATCTGTATAAACATGGAAATATCTACACCGTTATCTGTATAATCATGGAAATACCTACACCGCTATCTGTATAAACATGGAAATATCTACAACGCTATCTGTGTAAACATGGAAATATCTACAATGCAATCTGTGTAAACATGGAAATATCTACACAGCTATCTTTGTAAACTGGGAAATATCTACACCACTATCTGTGTAAAGATTGAAATACCTACACCGCAATCTGTGAAAAGATGGAAATATCTACACCGCTATCTCTTTAAACACGGAAATATCAACACCGCCATCTGCATGAGCATGGAGACATCTACACTGCCATCTGTATAAACATGGAAATATCTACACAGCCATCTCTATAAACATGGAAATACCTACACAGCCATCTGTATTAACATGGAAATATCTACACTGGTATCTGTATAAACATGGAAATACCTACACCGCCATCTCTATAAACATGGAAATATCTACACAGCCATCTGTATTAACATGGCAATATCTACACTGCTATCTGTATCAACTTGGAAATACCTACACCGCTATCTGTATAAACATGAAAATATCAACACCGCTATCTGTATAAACATGGAAATATCTACACCGCTATCCGTATAAACATGGAAATATCTACACCACTATCACTGTAAACATGGAAATACCTACACCGCTATCACTATAAACATGGAAATATCTACACTTCTATATGTATAAATATGCAAATATCTACACCGCTATCTCTATAAACATGGAAGTATCTTCACCACTATCTGTATAAACATGGAAATGTCTACACCGCTATCTCAATAAACATGGAAATATCTACACCGCCATCTGTATAAACATGGAAATATCTACACCGCTACCTGTATAAAAATGGAAACATCTGCACCGATATCTTTAAAAACATGGAAATATCTACACCACGATCTGTATAAACATGGAAATACCTACACCGCTATCTGTATAAACATGGAAATATCTACACCTCTGTCTCTAGAAACATGGAAATATCTACACCGCTATCTCTATAAACATGGAAATATCTACACCGCCATCTTTAAAAACATGGAAATATCTACACACTCATCTGTATAAACATGGAACTATCTACACCATCATCTGTATAAACATGGAAATATCTACACTGCCAGGAGCTCAAGAGCAGCCTGGGCAATACAGCAAGGCCTCATCTCTACAAAAAAATAAGTAATATTAGCTGGCCATGGTGGTGTGCACCTGTAGTCCCAGCTGCTTGGGTGGCTGAGGTGGGAGGATCCACGGAGCCCAGGAGTTTAAGGCTGCAGTGAGCTTGGATAACGACTGCACTCCAGCCTGGATGACAGAACAAGAACCTGTTTCAAAAAAGAAAAAAGAAAAAAAAACCTAAAAACGAAAAACTGGATGTAGTTTGCTAGTAACTAAACAGCAAATTAATTGTAACATGCTTACATATCAACGATGTCTTTCTTCTTTGATCATAAACCTGCTCACTAAGAAGCTGCTGAAGTCCATGGTAGTGACAGGTACATGTCTGCATCCTTGTCCTGACCTGCATCTTCTTTGATTGTCCCCATCTGTGTCTCCGACTGGCACTGCCAAACCATCTTGCTACCTGATAAATGTTGTACTGAACCGGACTGCTAACTGATCAATGTTGTCGAGCTCACTGCACAAAGCTGTTCTTACAAGGTAGATTTCTGCCTGGAATAGCCATACTTACACTGTTTATATTCCTTACTCCTGACCCATCCAACGCAGCACAAGTTCTATTTATTGCCATAGAAACATAGGTCATTTGGAAACACCTCCTTCATTTCTATGGAATGTTCAAACATTTCTGACATTTTGGACTCTGTTCTAGCCTCTTGTTAAATATATCCAGAAAAGAGACAAAGCTTTATGGGGGGGCTATATGCACACATATGCTATAGAATAAGCTATCTAAATGCTTAAAAATACTTTCCATCTGTCACCGCACCTTAATAGGTACACAGAAATTAAGTATGTGTATATCTGTCTGTATAGATACGTATAAATATATATCCCCAAAACAAAAACTCATTCTCTTACTTATACATAGGTAGACTATAGGTGAATATACATATACATTTATAGGTAGAACAAAAAAACCCTCAGCCTCTTTAGGGCCATGTGTTTTCTCTGAGTAATTGTCACAATTAATTAAAATACATGTGTATGCCTTTTTAGATAAATTTCATCAGACCACTTTCTTTCTGGTTGGAAAATAATAACTGCCTATTTGCTAAGTGCCCCTGCCCCCATACTATGTTCCAGTGAACTAAAGACCTCTGGCAATCATAGATTTACAACTCAGCAAGATTTAACAATTTATTGTTATTTATGACATCCAAGCTGTATCTTCTGTATTATATTCCACATTAGCATCTATCACCTTACATTTGGGAGATCCTGTCCAAAAAATGATTATGCCTCCTAACCAAACATTCAGCAGGGCTGCAGGAACAGGCCCCCTGAACAAACATCCTGCCAAAGTACTTTAAAGCACCGTGAGCTGCCACAGCTGTGCATTTTCAGATGACTCAGCAGATTAGCGTGGAGTCTCTTAGCCCCTGCTTGGTCTGTTCCTTTCAGTGATCTCTCACATGGCCCAGTCCATTCGGTTTGAAAATCCTCATGAAATGAGCAGATTATGATCTGGCTTCAGTAGAGGGCCATGGGGTGGGCATGGAGGGGAGAGGGTTTGCTCTTAACACAGCCTGAGCCTCAGAAAGGTTTCAGATGGAAAAGCATGGCACTGACTCAGCTCATGCTTAACAGGAAATAATGCACAGACCACACCAAAAAAGCCCTTTATGTTGTGTGAAAGTCTATGCCGGAGCAGCTGCTGCCACCTCATGTACTGTGATAGAGTGTGCATGTGTGTGTTTGTGTGTGCATGAGTGTGAGTATGCACACAAATGTGTGCTGGGAGGGGGAGGAGATCACACCTTCCACAGTCGCCACCTCAGCCTTAGCTAGCAGCGTGGAGAATTGCCAAAAGTCAACAGGAAGCTGCACCAAAGCAACTGTGATCACCACATCAGCAGGCGCTTTCTGGTTAGTAAAGCTACTGGGACTGAAAAACACACACGATCTCGTCCTTCTTTTATTTTAATCAGAGCAAAATATTTTTATAATAATTGTGTTATATGAATAAATAATTCATAATGCTGTAACCCATTATCACATTCAATCCTCCCAACAACCCTAGAAGATATGTAGACAAGTATTATTACTTTCCCTATTTTTATAAATGAGGAAATAAACCCCAGGAGGCTAGGCGACTTCCCCATGGTCATAGAAGTTGCAAACAGTAGTATCATGATTCAAATCCAAAGCTTCTCCTTTTGTCTTTATCATTTTAATTTTGAAGGTAATGCATATGCATGTATGATCTTTTAAATCCAGAGATGTATATGGAATAGATAGGAAAAGGGACTCTCCTTCCCCATTATACACCCCCTCCACCCAAGCTATATACACTGTTGACTAGAGTATGTCCTTTCAATCCTATTTTCTATGCCTACATTATAAACAGAAAAGCAGGATTACGTTACACACAATATTCCAGTCATTGCTGTTTTTCACCAACAAGCTATCATTCACATCTTTTTCATACTACATATAAATTTATATCCTTTATTTTAGTGGTGTATATTGTGCAGTTGTGTCATAAATTATGTACCTGTTCTCTGTTGAACATATAGATTTTTTCTGAGTTTTTCCTTAGCAAAATGCTGCAGTGAGTACCCTTGTACAGAGATGTTTGTACATTTGTTCTAGAAAAATCTACAGTAAAGATTCTTAGATTAAGAGATTCCCAGGTTATTAGAAAACTACTCTATTAATTTAGATATATACTTCCAAATTGCCTGACCAAAAAGTTATGTCAATTTAACTTCTATGAACAGTATACAAACATGACAATTTTCCATCACCTACACCAACTCTGGGTAATTTCATCTTTTTTACAAGTTGATGGATTGTTTTAATTTATATTTCTCTGGTTATTAATAAGGTTGGCCACCTGTTCATGTGTTATTATTGATGATATTTGTATTGAATTGTTTGAAATTTCTTGATTTCAAAAAACGTTTTACATGTCATAGATATTAAATATTTGTTGTAAAACTCTCCTTCCAGTATTGTGTATGTGTTTGGTCAAGTAGAATAAACTCTCGTCCTCTGATTTCAGATTCCTTTCTCTTTCCATTAGAAATCCCTAAATGTAAAACTACATATTGATAGCAACAAACCAGGATGTTTACTAGAGAAAAAGAATACAAAGGCAATAATTAAATATTATATTTATACAAAATACCTACTAGTACAAACTTAAAAAGAGAAAGTAAAAGTCAAATGCTTCTACGACTTCAGACTAAGAAAAAGAACTTTTGAGGTTGAAAGTTCCTGAAATTTTTCTTTTCATACAACTACAGACATGACTTCAAAAGTTGAAGTGACTAAAAAATGTAAGATATGAAAGATATTTGAAGACTCAGAGAAGGTGGATTTTCATTTTAACAAGTCACATATATATTCTAGATATCCTCTTATTCGTAACTAAGAGAGTCAAATCAGATGAAAGAATCTAAAAATTTCCCTTTGACTGTGTTAAGTAGAAGTAGTAGAGGCATATTGGCCAAATCTTGAGTGTTTGCAAATTGACTCTTAAGGCTATAGGCTGGCACAGGTCATTGAAGCCCTAGCTTTTTATCTTTAATTTTAAAATCCCCAAACAATTTATACTAATTTTTCTTGTCCATTATTTCCAAATCATCTTGTTTAAAGGTTATTACAGTGCTTGCTCATGTTACTGTTGTCTAACAGAAGGGTATCCGGGGCCTTAAAACTGAGAGGGTTAAGATTAATGATTCCAATACCTATGCTTGGACATCTCCAAAAGTGGGTTCCAACTTCTTGTCCTCAAGTCTGTATAGAAACTAGCAAACTTCCAGAGTTCACAAAAGGCTCAAAGAGAACAGATGTTTTATAGAAAATTCTTAGAGCAAGTTTCACGCATAATGTTGCTGATGCGTGTCTGCCTTTTCAATAAACATCACTATGCTTTATCACAAGATTTAATAAAGCAGCTTAGTTAAAAATGCTATCTGGGTCTCTGGACACATTAAACAAAGCTTAAAATAACCACCCCAGCAACTGGGAGGACCCAGCTGTTCTCATAATCTGTCCCACTCCTTTTACTTCCCCATAAAAAGAGTGAATGAAGACCACAGACTAAAAGCATCCAGAAGGAACTGACACAAACAGGGAGACAGATGGAGCCAAGGGCTCCTGTAAGTTTGCTATTGCTCACATAATAGATTTGCTAATTCCACAACCTGCAGATGGTGATTAAGAACGGGAAGCAGAAAGAGGGAAGAGAGAATCATAGAAGGGCTCATTCAAGTTTTCTAATGTATCACAAACCTGTCCTCCCTAATGTCTGGATCATAGCAGCCCATTCCATTCACCTATTCTCTAGTGAACTCCAATAGAAAATACAAAGCCATCACCACCCAGTTCTTTCTCCCTTCTAGAGATGAGATATTAGCCACCCAATCCCAGATTCTCAGATCCATTCCAGGAAAGAAGCCCTAGGTATTGAAGCACAGCTTTCCCTCCCTCCCTTCTTTCTTCCACCCCAAGATTTGTTCCCCAGATAGTTCTAGTAAATGCAAAACCAAGTATATTCTCATTCTTTAGAGCAACCAGCTTTTCATGGCCAACTGGAATCAAACACAACCTGCACAAACATCTATCTGGAGGACACTCCCAAGGCTCCTACTGAGCCAGCCTTCTGCATACCACTGCATTTCAGCTTCCTAGTTCACAAGACACTGAGACATTCTTGAATTCTGCAAGGTGCACTGTGTGTTAATATCTTGGCTGCTCATCATGTGGCCAATAAAGGGCATGACTAGTCAACAAATAAATTTTCTCTTGGCTAAAACTTGCAACAAAACTGTAAGCTGTTTACCAAGGGGCCCACTACAGGTTATATTCAATATATACAGTCAAATCCTAACTATCTGAGATATATTCAGTTGACCATACACCTTTATATTTCAGTAAAAGGTCTTTACATTTCCCAGTGCTATCGATGTTACAAAGTGCTTTCATATGCAGTGCTTCATCTGATTTCCAGGATAATTAAATGATCCTGTCATACCTGATTTTTAGATGAGGAAACAAGTGGTCTCTGGGTATTTCAAGAGGCTAACGCATCTGCCCTCCAACTTGTATGTGAAAACCAAAAACAAAATTCCAAGGCCCTTCAACCATCTGAATGGACTTTGACTCTTTTGGTCAATATATGGCAGAGCTAGGAAAGGAAGGTGAGTCTTCCAGCTGCTGATACAGGGTTTTTTCTGCCATACTCCATTACCTCCAAGGCTAAAGTCAAAAGAGGGTGTGGTTATCACATGAGAAAATCTGGTTTGGATTTCCCAAATGTGTATGTAGTATATGGGGATTTACCTTAATTTAACCTACAGTTCTTTTGGGTTGTAACAGTCTGACTCCATTTTTGAAAACAAAACAAAATCGATTTTAAATGCTGAATTATAGATCTTTGCTGTCCAGTATGGTAGCTACTAACCACTTATGGTTATTTGCATTTCTATTTTAATTAATTAAAATTCAGTAAAATGCAAAATTCAGTTCTTCAGTTGCTCTAGCCACATTTCAAGTGTTACAGTAGTCACATATGGCTAGTGGCTGGGACAATGCAGATTATAGAACAGTTCCATCATCAAAGAAACTTCTATTGAACAGTGCTATTATATAATGTCATCTCCAGAGAAAGAAGACTTTAGAAAAAGTCAGAAACGGCCGGGTGCAGTGGCTCACACGTGTAATCCCAGCACTTTGGGAGGCCAAGGCAGGCAGATCCCTTGAGGTCAGGAGTTCAAGACCAGCCTGGCCAACATGGTGAAACCCCGTCTCTAGTAAAAATACAAAAAATTAGCTAGGCGTGGTGGTGCATGCCTGTAACCACAGCTACTCAGGAGGCTGAGTTGGGAGAATCACTGGAACCCAGGAGACAAAAGTTGTAGTGAGCCAAGATTGTGCCACTGCACTCTAGCCTGGGTGACAGAGCAAGATTCCATCTCAAAAAAAAAAAAAAAAAAAAGAAAAAGTCAGAAACATCTTGAGGCAGGCATAGTGCTGTCATCTGTCCAATATTGTAGATGACTTAAGAATAAGAAGAAGAGAACAAAGAAGAGAAAAAGAAGTTGCCTTAGGTGTACCTACCCAGAAAAGGACAAGGGAATTCCTGTAGCCATTGTGTTGTATTTTAGCTCTTAAACTTTTTAAGAGATTAGAATAATTTGACACATAGAAGATCTAAACCACTGAAGAGGCTCTGAAGCAGATAAAAGTAGAAAGAAAATAAAAAACTAATTAGTTACAAACTAAGCTTAACCACAATTCGTTTAAACGGTACTATTTACTCTTCACATGATTGGTTTTTCTTTTGCTTTATAGTATGACATAGTTTATATCTTTAAAGGGGAATTAAAATATTTCTGGGAATTTTTAAAAGTAAGTTCACACAGCCACATAAAAACTACAGAAACAGATAAAACCTATCTTCTCATTTATTCCCTAATCCATTCAAATTAAATATAAAAATCCAAGCAGCCACAGTGATATTCAAAAAAGCAAAAGTGAGACAAAACAAAATTCATTTGTCACCTATGGAGGTATTTAGCTCACCTAATCTTCACTCCAAACACCAGTAATTTTTAAAAGACAGAAATAAACATATGTTCTGCCTTCCCGGAAGGAACTATGTTTCAGGGTAGCCAAATAACACAGTTGTGAAGAAAATGGTCTGCTTATAGAAAAATGCCAGCTAAAACATGTAGATAGAATTAGAGAATTAGAAATTCACCATTTTGAAACCCCTAATGAAATAATCAACTCAAGCAAGGATCATTAATAAATGCTAAAACAATCAAGTAACTATTGATACAGAATATAACTGAATATACACATGGTACAAAGTTCACGTCACAGACTACTGGCTTGACCCAAGGGGGAATATAGCAGAGGAGATAGGCAGTGATCACCCTAACCTTGCGATCATCTCACCATCACTAATGATGCGATGTGAATACACATTATTGCCTATGAAATAGTCTTTAAAAAAAGAAGTTGAACCTGAATCTAACTAAACCTTGCAATGGGCTGAACGTGTATGTCTTCCCCAAATCAATATGTTGACATCCTAACCCCAAAGGTGCTGGTATTAAAAGGTGGGGCCTTTAGGGGGTCATTAGATCATAAGGACAGAGGCTTCATGATTGGAATTAGTGCCCTTATAAAAGAGGCCCCAGAGAGCTAGCTAGTCTCTCCCACTATGTGAGGACCCAGCAAGAAGGCCAATCTATGAACCAGAAAGTTGGTCCTAACCAGATATCAAAACCACATGCTCCTTGATTTTAAACTTGCTAGCCTCTAGGACTGTGAGAAATAAATTTCTGTTCTTTATAAGTCATCCAGTTTTTGGTATTTTGTTATAGCAGGCCTAAAAGCCTTTAGAACTAACTTCCAGTTAACCAGGAAAAAACAGAGTGAAAAGTTAAATGACACCATAAAAAGCAACCAGAAAATTCCAGAAGGGGAAATATTCTACAGGACAACTGAATAGTTTTTCAACAAGTCAATTTCACTAAATAAATACATAAACAAAGAGTATGTGTATTTTCCAGGTTAAAACAGTCTTGAGCTAAATAATCAAATGCAATGTGTATCCCTTGATTAGAAGAAACTAATTTGAACAAACCAGCCACAAAAGATATTTCAGGGAGACCAAGCTGGAAGGATCACTTGAGGCCAGGAGTTTGAGACCAGCCTGGGCGACGTAGTAAGACCTCCATCTCTACAAAAACAATAAATTAGCTGGGCATGGTGGTGTGCACCTCTAGTCCTAGCTACTCAGGAAGCTGAGGCAGGAAGATCACTTGAGCCCAGGAGTTTGAGGCTGCAATGAGCTATGATTGTTTCACTGCACTTCAGGCTGTGTGAAAGAGCAAGACTTTGTCTCAAAAAATAAAAGGACATTTCATAATAATTGAGGAAATCTGAATGTGGACTGGGTAATAAATGATATAAAAAGCCATTTTTTATTTTGTTTGAAAAGATGATTTTGTAACTATACAGGAAAATGTTCTTATTTTTTTAGAAATCTGTACTAAAGAATTTAGGGGTAAAATATCATTTTCTTTAATATACTTTCAAACACAAGCAAAAAATAGTCATGACACAAATATAGCAAAATGTTTACAATCTATGTTCTATGCTTGCCTGTGAGTGCCATTCATCTCATCTCTCTGCTTTTCGGAAAGTTTGAAAATTTCAAAGTTTTATAATAAATTTTTTTACATCCCATAATTTTATAATAATTTTTTAAAAGTTTGAAGCAAATCAACAACTATAGCTTCAAAAATATCCTGACCCACAATAAACATTGAACAGGGTATATTTCTCCCATTTCCTAAAAAAGTTGGCCCAGGAAGGAGTATGAGAGCTGCCATAGCTCTCCCAAGGCTCATTATTCTCCATCACTCCATGGGAAATCCCAAAATAAATTTTTAAAAAAGTTGTTTAAATTTATAATGTTTTTGATTCTATAATAATTTTATAATAAAATAATTGTAAAATGTTTTTGATTTTATAATTTATAAAAATTTTTATACATGTTTATGTTTGAAATGTCTATTTCAAACTTTATGAGATATTAAAATATAAGTAATATAGTTCATCATTTTAGAAATGCCATGCTTTTCTTCTCCAGCAATTACATAATCAAAGAGTAACTGTAGTTTTTCCTAGAACATTGCTTTGTAGGCTGGGCATGGTGGTTCATGACACTTTAGGAGGCCAAGGCAGGCAGATCTCTTGAGATCAGGAGTTTGAGACTAGACTGGGCAACACAGAGAAACCCTATGAGTAGTAAAAACACAAAAATCAGCTGTGCGTAGTGGCGTGCACCTATAGCCCCAGCTACTCAGGAGGCTGAGGTGGGAAGATCACCTGAATCTGGGGAGGTCAAGGCTACAGTGAGCCAAGACTGTACCATTGCACTCCAGCCTGGGCAACAAAGTGAGACCCTGTGTCAAAAAAAAAATGAAATTTAATTGAAAAAAAGAAAATTGCTTTGTAAAATTAATTTTTCAATCAAAACCAAGATTTTTCAGATATAGAGAATGCAGCCCACTGGTCAGATTTGTCAGTTCAAAGAGAATAAATTCTAGTTTCCTATTTTTCTAGCCTGCTTATGATTATCCAATAGGATATCAAAAAAGACCAAAGCCTTTGGGATCCATGTTCAGTATTCCTGAGTCTAACTCAGGATGCCAAATCAGGAGACAAGCACATTCTCATCAATTTTCAATCATTCGAGACCAATTTTGCTTATAATTATCCAGTTCTTTTAGACCACCTTTCTCCTGAAGCCAGCCTTATGGCTATTCACTTCACTTTAGCATAAGCCCCCAAGAAGGTGAAGAAAATGAGGAAACGATTGGTTAAAGTTGGCATTTGAAATTCTGAAACATGTCCACCATTCCCTTCACCCATGCCCGCCCCTCTTAGAAGTAGTACTTTCAGATTATTTAAGAGTCGATGCTTCTATGTGGATTTTGTCATCTGTCCTTTATAACAGCTAGTAGGTTTAATTTGACTCTATTTTCAGCATATATTGACCTATGCTAATTATCTGTTAAAATAAATTCCACTCTTAGAGTTAATAAAGTGTGTGTGTCATGGAAGACCCATTGAAGTAAGAAGCTGAGGAGCCCTTATGGTAAAGTGGGACAAGAAATAATAAGACATAATAATTTTCCCATGCAAATCAACAACCGTAGCTTCAAAAATATCTTGACCCACAACAAGTATTGGACAGGCCATGTTTCTCTCACTCCCTAAAAAATTGGCTCGGGAAGGAGTATGAGAGCTCCCATAGCTCTCCCAAGGCTCATTATTCTCCATCTCTCCACAGGAACAGCCTGTCAGAGAAGAGTGAAAGACCATTTGTCAACCTCTCTTCAACTCCCTGATTCTAGCCAAACTTCATCAATCTCAAGTGAGGAGCCAGAGAGAAATCAAACCCCATATATCCAGCATCATTGTCTACTGGAGTCAAAAATCACAATTCCACTACCCACCCCAACACCATTGGCCCTGTTTCTCCCAATTGCTTTTTATTGTGTTTTTTAAAAAATCCTCTTTCCCCATCCCTGCAACACCGAGAAGGAGGAATTATAGTAGATAAATATGAAGCATGGAGATCCTTTAAAAATGTTTTTAATAATAAATGAGAAAATGAAAAGGAGAGGGTTGGGAAGGAAGGAGGGAATTCAAATGCCAGGGAATTGTGCAGTTTCGCTTTTAAAGATGTTAACACTCATTTATACATCTGCAAGACACTCCCCTTAAAGAAAAGTTCTATGAGTGTGGGTCTGGTTGCATGAATAAGGATAAAATTACTTTTTTAGACGATGTTTCCCACATATCATTCAGAGACCCCTGAAGTTAGGTATCCCTCTTGTAGATGTCCTTGAGATGCTGCTGGACCTGGGAAAGAGGAAACTGGGATACGGGTCTATGCCAAAAGGTGCTTCTAGTTATAGGACAGAGAGGAAAGGGGCAGAGGGAGAAAAACCCGAAGTCTGAGAATCTGGATTGCAGAAGACTACCGAGGTCATGGGAGAAGGGAGAGAAAACAAGGATGAAAAGTGAAAGGGGAAGAGGCATGAAATGTTGTCAAATGTCAAAAGGCATTTGGAGAGAAGTTGGGAATTGCATTAAGAAAACCACTGCAAATCTCGTTTCAGACCATTTAGAGATATGCCCCCTGGGAACTGCGAGCTCAGGCTGTTTAGCATCAAACAAATGGATCCACTCCATCCCTACCCTAATTAAATAAATCATTCAGTAATTCCACTGGGTTAAAGAACCAAAATATTAAAAACCTTCAGGGCCTACTCTTGCCAAATATGTCAGGGATCGTGTGTGTGTGTGTGTGTGTGTGTGTGTGTGTGTGTGTGTGTGTGTGTGTGTGTGTGTTCTGAGACACCACTACTGTTAAATAGGCAGAGCTAAGACTTAGGGGACTGGCAGATTATTGCAAAAAGGGCACGGGGCAGAGGGACTATGTTGTGAGCCTGGGAAAGAAGTTTGTGTGGGGACTGTGGGCAGTGAACGCATTGGGAACAATATGGAAAACTGGGAGCTGCCTTGGAATCTACAGGGCCGGGTAAGAGAATGTCCAAAAGAAAAATGAGCAGGTGCGGGATGTGTGCAGAGTCGCAGAAGAGTCCAGGGCGCCCGGAGTGGCTCCAGGAACGACGGACACCCCTCAAGGCTTTTGGGGGCGGTGGGTACTAATAGAACCCAGTGTCCGGGGTGCGCCGGGGAGGCTGCAAGCACGGTGGGAGTGGGGCGCTGGAGGGTGAGGACGCGGGAGTGAGGAAGCAAAGCCTGGGCCGGGCAGGGGCCTCCCAGCTGGGCCTGGAGGCAGCAGGGGGACAAGGGCTAGGAGAGGGCATGGCGGCAGCGCGGCGGGAAGCGAGGGGCATCTGGACACTCACCCCGTTGGCCGCGGCCATCTGCCCCACGATCTCGATGGCCGTCCTGCTAAAGTACCTGCCGTCGCTGCCCACCACTGTGGTGCAGCCCCGACGGTCGCGCAGGTCAATGGACGATAGCACGCTCTGGATGAATTTGGGCAGGTAGTTGCGCTGGCCCTCGAAGAGGCCGGTAGGTCGCCGCAGAACCCCGCCGCCGGCCCGCCGCGAGTCCTCGTAGGGCACGGTGGGCACTGTCAGCACCGGGATGGGGCTCCCCTCCGTGGTGCCTCCTGGCCGGTCCTGCTGAGGCTCCCGGGGCCGGAGGGAATCTGCAGCCTGCCGGGGGCCTCCACCAGCCTGGCCGCGTGCCGGGACTCCGCCTCGCGCCCGGGCCCCCTCTCCAGCAGGTCGGCACCCTGCGCCCTGCGCCCGCCCACCTGGGGACCGCCCGCCCCTCCTCTCCACGCGGCCGCTCGCTGACTCCCTCGGCGGAGATTGCTTCTGCCTTCCTGTAAAGTTTTCTCCCGCCCACCTTCTCCGCTGCCAGACCGCCCGAGGTGTCCTCAGTTTCTCCCCAAGTTGGACTCACTTTCGGGGTGTCCCAAAAGCCTGATTCCAGGGCCTGCTAGCCCGACCCCGGTGACGCCTGCACCCGCGCCTGGCCCCAGCCTTCACGCGCGATCGCCGCCCTCCGGGGCACACCCTCCGCCAGAAAACAGCCGGCGGGCGGCGAGACTTTGGGCAGAGTCCGGGTTCCTCTCCGGCGCCAGGCCCGTCTCCCTGTCTCCCTGGGAGTGTGCAGCCTACACGCACCAGTTTCTTTTTAGAACAAGCATGGGGAGGGATTTGGGAGGGGGCTGAAACCTTTTGCCATCAGCGAACAGCCTCAGCCAAAAATAACCCTGGAAAGGCGAGCTAAGAATGGTTATCTCCTGCCAGCGCTGAAATCGGAGGCTTGGTGCTGCGTGTGGGGTGTGTGTGTGTGTGTATGTGTGTGTGTACCCTCCCACCCCGATCATTGGTTGAAGGGAATCACCGCTGTCAGACTTCAATCCAACAGGACCCACTCGAGCCATCCACACTTTCCCCAGCCTCCTCCAAAACAGCACACTTTCCGGTATGGACAATTCTTTTTTTTTTTTTTTCACTTGTTTGTTTGTTTTGGTGGTTGCAACAGCAGCAACACAGACGACACATATTTCCCTATTCTTCTCGCCCTTCTCACCCTCCCTACCCAGCTCCTGCCTTAGAAACAGGCTTGGCCTACACTGTATCTGTCCACACTGCCTGAACTCTTCCCTGAATTAATCGTTTTCAATAGGAGGGGGCTAAATCCCTTATGAATGCCCTACCAGGAGTGAATGAATAAAGCCAAGTTAAAGTGGAACTGGGTACCACATACTGTGCTAGGTTCCTTTGCATGTATCCTTTCATTCTGCTGGAGCTAAAGATGTTCTGCCTCCTCTCCATAAAACGCACCCAAACTCCAAAACCAGGAAATTCTCCATAGAAAATAGGAGTGAAGAGAGAAAAGACTAACAGGATAAACCCCAAAGCAGGAAGAAAGTTTTGTCTCCCATTTCGCTCAAGGAATTTTTGGACCCACCAAGGCTACTGTCCTGAAAGATCCTGCTGCTTCTCCTTCCCCAAATATTGTCCACTTCCTGAGAGTAAGGCTGACTTGCCACAGGCTTATAAAGTGTTTGGTCACAGTAAGACAACTGTGAGTAATAACACACATTGTATACTGTTTTGCAATTGATAAAAGGCTTTGCATCTGTTTTTTCTTTGGAGGCTGAAGAAAAGAAGAATGGTATTCACGCAGTTCCCATTTTACAGATGAAAACAAGAGGACTTTTTCTGTGAAGTCAGGAAAGTGGTTACAGTGGTACTTTCCGCCTGTCCAAATTATGTATTGCCCCTCCCCTTTCTATTAATAACATTGAAGTGTGATGGGACAACCACTGAAGCCGTCAGTTGAAACCTGCTGGGACTTTTTAGCCATTCTCTTCAACATAAAGAATGGGTGTTTTTGGAGGGGGTGAGAGGAATGGGGAAATGTTGTCAAAGAGTACAATGTTTTAGTTGAGACAGGGAGAATACATTTTGTTGAGATCTACAGCACAGCATGGTGACTGTAGTTAACAATGAAGTATTGTGTATTTAAAAATTGCTAAGACAATAAATTTCAAATGTTCTCACCGCAAAAAAGATAGGTTTTGAGGTGATGAATCTATTAATTCTCTGGATTTAATTATTCCACAATGTATACATATATCATAACATCACATTATACCTCCGTAAATACATACAATTTTAATTTGTCAATTAACATTTTTTAAAAGAATAGTGTGGCCAGTTGGGGAGGTAGTTTTTTTTTTTTTTTCCTCTAGTCTCTACTCAGTCTCCAAGATCCCATTCCCCATAAAGTTCCTGTCACCCAGGTGGAGTGCAGTGGCACAATCATGGCTCACTGCACCCTCTCCCTCTTGGGCTCAAGCGATCCTCCCGCCTACAGGTACATGCCACCACGCCCAGCTAATTTTTGTAGTTTTTGTAGACATGGGGTTTCACCATGTTGCCTAGGCTGGTCTCGAACTCCTCAGCTCAATCAATCTGCCCACTTTAGCCTCCCACAGTGCTGGGATTACAGGTGGGAGCCACCAAGCCCAACCCATAAAGTTCCTAACTTTTTATCTCCCTGGGAGTGCACAGCCTACACACACCAGTTTCTCTTTAGAACATACTTAAGAGTCTTGGCTTAGCATCCAACAGACAGAACTTTAACACTTCTACGGATCTGTGCACCTGTCTATGGTGTGGGGTTTTTAAGATCTCTTTCTAATGACACTTTATTTTGCAAAGCAGGACAGTTTCATTCCCAGAAGAGCAGGTATGGTAAATCCTTTGTTCCAGTAACGAAGACAATGATCCAAACCCTAAGCCTCAGAGAAGCCCAGAAACCCTCCAGGCCTCCATTTCTCTGCTCCTAGCACCTGCCTCTCTCTTGACATCAACATCATTCTCCCATCTCACAGCCCAGCTCCTTCCACAGACCCAGGGATTAGGCACCAGAACCTCAGACTAGATTTTAGAGAATTACCATTCAAAAGGCAATCCTCTTCCGTTGGTTCCAATTTCAAGTTTCTCAAAGACTGGAACAGGGCTAGTTTGAGGCAATGTGCCCCATCGCATAGCCAGAAAGAACCTTACAGTGAAAAGGAAAACAATTCTTCCAAAGTAAGGGGGTGCTGATCCCCAGAGGGAGGACAGATGGGCAACCAAACAGTAACCGGGCCACCACATGCTTCACACTCACTGATCAAGGATTTCTAAAACCACTTTTCTTTTCTCTGAATTTACATAGGACTTTGTATCACTCATAAAGGAATGTCTTATAGGCTAATAACACCTTTCTATTCATGCTTATACTTAACATTTAGGCTAGGATAATTTCCTAACCTCAGTGTCCTCACTATAAGATGGGAATTATTATAATCCCTACCTCATAAATTGTTGGGAGGATTAAAATACTTAGTAAAGTGCCTGACTAATAGAAAGGCATTCAATAAATGTTAGCTATTCATGGTGTCATCATCATTATATTTACCATTATTACTAATCTCCTGTATTGCAAGAATTACAGTTTATATTTTTGTAGACCATCACTGTAGCTAAAGGGTCTTTGGGCCATAGGTGATATTCCATAAAGGTTGGTTAAATTGATTTGTGGTTTTTGACTATGGAAACTCAGAACTCCCTCAAAATGTACAAAACAGATTTACCTGCTAAATATATCTCTTCAAAGCTGACCCTAGGTTTAATTGAATTAATTCCAATGAATTTGTCACAATGATGGAGAAAGGAAACTTAGAGGGCCCCACAGTTGTTTGCTGGTAAAATGAGAAGTTTGGATTAGATCAATGTTTCCCAAAATATTTTCCTCAGAATGTTAGTGCCCCTCGAATCCTGCACAAAGTAAGAGTTTCATGACCAAGTAGATTTTAAAACTCCTGTACACTCTACTCCCATTCTTCACAATGCACACTTTCATATTAAAAGTTCTGAGAGGTCCTCAACAGAAGACATCACTTAACTTTTTTTTTTTTTTTTTTTTTTTTTTTTTTTTTTTTTTTTTTTTAAGACAGATTCTCACTCTGTCACCCAGGCTGGAGTACAGTGGCCACCACTCCTGGCCTAAAATTTTTTTAACCTGGTGCTTCCCAATCTAAACTCACAGGGACCAGTTTTCTTAATGAAAGAGAATCAGACTAGCTTGTAACCATAGCTGGTGACACTCCCCTGCCCCATTCCTTGTATGTCCTCAGTGGACTAGGTCAGGAATAAATAAATTTTCCTGATTCTCAAGGGCTGGTCACTCCTTTGCACTGAGCTCAAAGCTTCTCTGTAGCATGGGTCACAATGAATGGTAGCCCTGATAGGCTAGAGTAGCCTTTCAGCCTTCTCTGAGCCTCTAAAGACTGAGGATCCTTGGCATGAAATGGAGCAACTGACATACCCTTGCTTCCCCTGGGGACTCTCTTGCTCTCAAAAAGGAATCAGCCATCATCTCCATCTAGAGAATATACTATCTGACTCAGCTTGACCAGCCTGTCCCAAAATGAGAATCTGGGTAAAATAAGCATTGAAACACTTCATTCCTTGTAGATTCACAAAACATATTAGCATATTAAAGACTATGAAGTTCTGCAGGAAAAAAAAACCTATTTAACTTTAATCCAACATTGCCAAGTTTTATTTGACCATGGAAGATTTTTCCAAAACACTTACAAATAGATCAAGGACATTAATCTTTCATGAAACACTAGATCCGTAGGGTCCTCTCCAGCTACATCATTCTGTGATTTTCTTTTTTATTTATGATGCATTAAAAGATTAATCTCTATCAGACTTCCATTTAGAAATTCACCAGAATGTGCAAAGGCAGCAGGTAAAATTGCTGAAGGGTATTATAAAAATACCCTCCAGTGATTTTTGAAACTTAAACTGAAATATTTATATAACTATATATTTCAGTTTGTATATTATATATATATGTATATACACACATATATATGTATGTATATACACACATATATATATGTGTATATATATGTATACACACATATATATGTGTGTATATATATTGGTGTATGTATATCTATATCTATGTATATATGGCATTATATCCATTTTACAGATGCAGAAACTGAGCTTTAGAGGGGTTGAGCAATTGGTCCAAAGCCACACAGCACACAGGTAGTCATTGATAAAGTAAAAACAAGAGTTGAAGCCTGAGGTGTAAGGACACAGAGACAAGTACACAAATGTTTACAAGTTACACATATGACACGTGCCTTTAACATGAATTTCTTGAACATTCATTTAGAGGCCTTACAATGAAAACATCAGAGTGGCAGCAAGTTCTGTTGGAATCAGGGGAGCGTGTTCTTCTATAATCCCCTGGCTATCAGGAAAGCACACTGATTTGGCCCATGGTAGTTATACACTCCCGTTGAGTCAGGGGCCACTTCTATGCACACAGGAGGTGCTAAAAATATGCTGTTGACTCATTGCCTCTAAGAGCAGAAGAAATGCCAAAAGTATAGGACAAGAGGCAGAAAAGCACATGGAAAAATGTCGTAGGGCAGTCCTCTGAGGAAGTGTTAGATCCCTTTGAAATCTGTCCAAACACTTTCTTGTGCTGGGGAAAGTCAATTACATATTTCAAGCAACCCCACATGTCATACGAGTATCTTGTACGTGTTTGTGTACTCGTGTCTGTGAACTTACATCTCAGACTTCAACTTCTCGCTCCCCACCCTTATCAATGACTGCCTGCATGGCCTTGGGCAAGTTGCTTTCCCTCTTCAAAGCTCAGTTTCTGCATCTATAAAATGGACATAATGCTACCTCCCTCATGGGGTTAGTGATCACATTTAAGGAGCTAATATGTGGAAATTGCTTACACAGTACCTATCACATAATAAGGGTTTAATAAGTGTTTGATGTAATTGTTTTGATTATTACTACTATTACTAAAATAATAATTACTACAATAATAATGATTCTTATTCTCTATATTAGTATTATCTTTGAAAATGGGCATGGATTATGTCTATGTAACACTTTTGGCACAATATCTAGCATTATATCACACACAAATTAGAGAATTCATGTTATTAAGGATGAAAAAATATTTTTACTGACCCTTAAATTCTTCGTAAGTAACTGCAAAAGAAGCCATTATCCCAACACATGAAATAAAAAAAAAAAATTCAGTCCCTCTGGAGTTTGTTTTTGGAGGTAGCCACAGGATACCTAATTTTTTTTTCTTTTCAGAGAGACCGAGGGGCTCACTAGGTTGACCAGGCTGGTCTTCAACTCCTGGTCTCAAGCCATCCTCCCACCTCAGCCTCCCAAAGTGCTGGGATTACATGCATGAGCCACCACATCCAGCCTACCTAAAATATTGAATGCTGTTAATAAATCTCCTGAGGCCAGCATAAGAAGGTGATGGGCAAAACTAATGCAGGTATGTTTTTCTGGCTTTTTCATATATTGGGCCAAACTTTGAAAAGCACTTACTATTAATGGCTAACTTGCAAAATTTGTGATTTATTAAAAGCAGATTTTAATTGTTTTACCTAAAAATAATAGGCCTCTGATCTGCCAAAGATGAAGATTTAATTTCTAGGTGTTCCCCACAATACCTAGAAACATCAGTGGAATCGAGTATTAAACACTTTAGAACTATTCTCATCAAAGTTCTTTAATATATAATACAGCAAAAGAAAAGTTTCTTTTCTAAAGGCTTCTCTATACTTTTTTTTAATAGTTGAATTTCATTTCTGAAGGCTCCTAAAAAGAATAGAATTTAGATCTTTATTAAAGAGGAAATATATTTTCCATGTTTAATTTAAATTACATTCCATCAGTCATTTGCAATCTTAGCCTACACGGAATTTCTTTTTTTGGTAGTTTTTATGTTTGGGCTTTAGGAGGGGATTCCCAATAATCTCTATATAAATATTTCTAATCTCTATATAAATATTTTAACATTTCAATGTAAATTAGTTTTTTAAAGCTATTTTATCCATGAAAATAATAAATTTGCATGGCTGAGGGTGAAATAATATGTTACCAGGACCCCTCAGTTTTGGGGGTTGTGAGTAGATCCCATCTTCATGTTCCTCCAGCCCAGCCCAAGCCTGGCTCAGGGCCTCCTCCCCCATTTGCCAGGAACCACCATCCCCAGGGATTCTATGTGCCCTGCCTGACCAGTGTTCTCCATCAGAGTTTACCAATCTTTTGTTCATTCCCTCAGAGCACAGCTAAGCAAGAGTACACTAATTTGAAAATTAACTCAAGCAAATAGAGGAACAATATCCCCAACACATTGCATTTTAACATAGGGTTTCCTGGACACACTGTTTCAACCCAAGAGTTGGGCTAATAGTAGGAGTTCCATCTGCTAAAATACGGCTGTCAGCTTCAGAGGGAAATTCATGAACGTCTTCGTAGTTTGTTTTTACATTTCACTTGGCACTGTTTCTAAAATTTCCTCTGAAGCCAAAAAATAAGTTATTTCCCAGCACACTGGGCACTTTTCATTTATCATTGGATTGATTTTTGTAACTTGCAGTAGGAGCTGAAATCGACCAGGGGGTTCTTATCCAACAGACAGCAGCAAAACTCTTTGTGTATCTGCGTTCCTTTCAACAAGCGTGACTTCCTCAATGGCATCATTCGTGAGCGTAACACAGAGCTCAGCAATAACGTTTCTTCACTAACCCTACCAGGTATCCAACATAGGATGTTACTTCCTTTCACTGTTTTCCGACTCCTGGCAGATATTAATCATTGGGATTTGGGAACAAGGAAATAGAATTTCTGAGAATGCTTGGGAATTCCCAAATTCATATGATTTTCATAACACTTCACTTACAAGTTTTTGAAAAATAATAAGTGACTATAATAACAAGCAAATAGTCGTTTTTTTCTGTAACAGGATTATATGAAAAGTTTTAGTAGTCTTCTGTTTTTAAAAGATATGATAACAAATGATGATTTCTTATTATTAGGAGCCAACATATTGTAACAAGATTATAAAATCCAATAGCATTAATAGAGAAAACATTAAAAAGAAATGAATATTATCACAAAATAAATGCTAAAGAAAAGTCCTTTAAAGATTGAAAGGTAACACCACAAATACTTAATGCTTTAATCGTTGTTTACATGACATTGTTAAACAAGGCATCAATCATCCCCTCCAATACCATTTAAATAACATAACATTCTGATCTCCTGGCAAGATGAATAGCACTAGAAAGAAGCAACCGTCAAAATGGCCGATTTAAGGGCATATTTTGTTTCTAAAACTTGGCATTTCTTAGAAAACCTCTCATAGGATTTGTAAAACATATACTATGCCTATGAACACATTAATATTTATTTGCAGAAATGGTTCACTGTTAGCAGTGGACAAGGCCATGAACACACACTTGTAACACAGCAAGAGATACAAGAAAGTCTGACTGAGGCTCCTTTACTGCTCCTGTCCTGTTCACCTTAACTTTCATCTCCACATGTCAGTGCTTCCTCATCTTGCTTGACTTGAAGTCAGTGCATTTCTTCAAGCCAGTAAGTTCTCTATACTGACTATTAAGCTGTAATTTTCACAGGAAAATTAGAATGTTCCTTCCCATTTTCCTAATTTCTCAACTGATTTTTCTCAGAATTCAGAATCCATAAATATTGAAATGCCAGGAGAGAATTTCCAAATGGAAATGCTGTTCCCTTAGTCCATTTTCAGAAGAAACCGTAGGATAGTGTTATCCTTCTCTTCTCCAATTTTTTTTTTCCTGCAAACTTATGGTTATCACCTCTTTAAGTGAGTAGCTCATCATTTTGCCTCCCCTGCAAATGGTCCCAAAACAGTGAAGTGGGTCCTCTTTAGCTGTGTCTTTAGTACATAATCCTGCATTTCTGACCATATGCAGGGAGTGTGACCCAGGGAAGGATCCCTGACTCAATGGGATTTCTCTTGCTGTCTCTAGAATTTGAAAACTGGAACCCAGACGTACAGAGGCTGGGAGCCATCGTGGTGTGCTATATTGATGACGGCAGCAGTGGGTGGTGTGGGGGCAGTTAATTGACAGCTACCTGTTGCTGACATCCCAGGAACTGCCTGAACCTCCTCTTTCCCAGTCATAAGATATCTAAGATTCTGCAGTATTCTTCATTAAATCCTAGCATGGTTTAAGCTAGCCAGAATTAGGTTCTGTTGCTTTCAATCAACAGAACCTTAGCTAATACGTTGTTATTTCCTGGTCTTTGTTCCTTTAATTTTCCAGGAAAAGAAGGGAAAATGGCTTATTGGTTTTAAAAGGAGACAAGGGACAACATACCATTTATGCAAAATTTAGAAGCACTCAAAGGAAACTCTGGAAAGTTCCTGAGACATACCTAGGTAGGATCAGCATAAAACTTGAACAGTGTATCTAGATCATGGTTGCCATGGTTGCCTTGACACAATGAACATCTGTATCAAGATCATATTTTCTTGGTGGGACAGAGAGAAGCACAAGGCAGGACTCACATTTACAGTAATCCTTGTTTTCCAGGGACCATACAACCCAGTTTGTCCAGAGCTGTTCATCTTAAGTTTGTTATCCCACCATAATTATAAATAGACCCTCCTTTTTCTCTCAAGAATATCCCACTTTGGATGATAACTTCTGTGACTACCCTTTAACAATATTTAATAACTATAGAAAACTGCTTCTCTATATTTTTTGTATGTTTGAAACATTTTATAACAAAAATATCTTTAAAGTTATCACCTACACAGAATATAGCTGCCAAATGCTCCTACTCTGCTATTCTAACCATGAATCCCTCTGGGGCCCCTTCCTCCTACGGCGCTTGTGAGGATGAAATGAAATAAGCTCTATGAAGTGCCCAACAGTGACCAACACTGAATAAAATACAGCCACCATAGGTGGCCTTCCCTTATGTTCACCAAACTCCTGATAAGTTATTCGGTGATGTTTTAATCTTAATATTTTATGTAGATTATACATTCATCTGATTCAAAATGCAAAAGGTACAAAAGCGTATACAGTTAAAACTTTCCCAACCCACTACCATTTATCTCCCTGGAGGCAACTGTTTCCAGATTTTTGAATATCCTTAAAGAATATCATATGTATGGAAAAGAAAGATTATATATTTATATGCATCTGTGTATGCATTTTCCTATGAGAGGCTCACAAAGTCTCCTTGAAGAGATATCATTATTACAAATACCCCTCAATTTACAATAGGGTTATATTCCAATAAACTTATGAAAATATTGTAAGCTGAAAATGCATTTAATACACTTAACCTACTAAACATCATAGCTTAGCTCGGCCTACCTTAAACACTCACATTAACCTACAGTTAGGCAAAATCATCTAACAGAAAGCCCATTTTATAATAAAGTGGGCTTTGAATGTCTCATGGAATATAATGAATACTGTACTGAAAGTGGAAAACAGAATGGTTGTATGAGTACTCAAAGTACAGCTTCTGCTGAATGTGTATTGCTTTCAAACTATCTTAAAGTTGAAAAATCGTAAGTCAAAATATTCTAAGTCAGGGATTGTTTGTACTTCTACTTTACATGATGAAATTGAGCCTTGAAAAGATTAAGTGACTCGCCCAAGGTCACACTGGCAGTTAAATAGGGAAACTTGGATCCAAATTGTTCAGTCACTACATGTATTGTCTTGAAATTTGAAAAAGTGGAAGAGGAATTAAACTACTAAATTGAAGGACTATTTTAGGCATAGAAGAAGCAGATGCCTTCATGTCCAAGTGATTGTGAAAAGCCCACTTGCCCCAAAATATGTCTCCTGGTCATATGAAATTCCACCATTTCAGATTTTTACCTGGGGATTTAGAGTAATCTGCTGTTTTCCTAAAGCTCCCCTAAAATAGAAATAGAAAATTTCGGAAGGCTAAATATATGCTAACATTGGAAAACTCATTTTCTCCCCTTCGTAAGGCAAGGTACTGAAGGAGGGGGCCCTACGGGCTGTGCAGGGACATCCTGGAGGCATGGGGAGAAGAAACTGAAAGGCAAGTTTGTATGGAACAAAGAATACCGATCTCAGGATTCTCCCTTGAACCTGCCCTAACTTTGTTCAAATAGACTTAGCCACTGACCTGCTGTCAAAAGACCACAGCCAATCTGACTTGTTTTCAATATAATGATGAATATTGATTTGGTCCCTTCATCCAACATTCTCAGCTGGATCTTTTTTGACCAAGGATATACATTACTAGGTGAGTACAGGCAGTTAATTCTTCCACACGGGACTTCGGAGTTTCTGAGTTAACCAGAATCACCCACCTTAACATCTGCCAGTTTATACCCCAAGTCCTGACCAGTGCCCCCTACCTGCTATGCCTCATGTTTTCAATAGAGCATAAAATCAGAAATGAAAGATGAAACATCATAGCCAATATCACAAAAATACAAAGGATCCTAAGAAACTGCTAGGTATAATTACACACTAACTAATTGGATCATCTAGAAGAAATGGATAAATTCCCAGACACATAAAACCTACCAAGATTGACTCATGAAGAAATTTAAAAATCTGAACAGACTAATAGCAAGCAAGGAGGTTGAATCCGTAAGAAAATGTCTCCTATCAATGAAAAACCCAAAACCAGATGGCTTCCCAGATTAATTCTACCAAATATTTTAAGAAGAACTAATACCAGTCCTTCTCAAACTCTTCCAAAAAGCTGAAGTGGAGGGAATACTTCCAAACTCATCTTACAGGGCCAGCATTACCCTGATTCCAAAGCCAGACAAGAACACTACAAGAAAGGAAAATGACAGGCCAATATCCTTGATCTACATAGATGCAAAAATCCTCAACAAAATCCTAGCAAACCAAATTCAATAGCACATTGAAAGAATCATTCACCATGATCATGTCATGGTTCAACATAAGCAAATCAATACATATAATATACCATATTAGAAAAATAAAGGATAGAAACTATATGGCCATCACAATAGATATAGAAAAAGCTTTTGACAAAATTCGAAACCATTTCATGGTGAAAAAAAAAAAACACCCAACAGATCACGTATTGAGGGACTGTATCCCAACAAAATAAAGGCCATATATGACAAACCCATAGCTAACACCATGATCAATGGTGAAAAGTTGAAACTTTTCCTCTACCATCAGGAACAAGACAAGGATGCCCACAGACACCACTTCTCAGGGTAATTAGGCAAAAGAAAGAAATAAAAGGCATCTTAATAGGAAAGGAAGAAGTGAAACTGTCTCTACTGACGGCATGATCTTGTTATATATAGAAAACCCTACAAACTTCACTAAAAAAAGGTTAGAACTCAACACAAAGAAGGGAACAATAGACACTGGGGGACTCCAAAGGTGGGAGGGAAGGATGGTGGGAGCAAGGGTTGAAAAACTACCTATCGATTACTATGCTCACTGCTTGGGTGGTGGGATCATTAGAAGCCCAAACCTCAGCACCATGCAATATACCTGTTTAAGAAACCTGTACATCTACGCTCCTGACTCTAAAATGAAACATGCAATATTTAAAAAACAAAAACAAATAAATAAAATTTGAAAACTGTTAGAACTGAACTGATAGGTGATATCAGTAAAGTTGTAGGATACAAAATCAACAGATAGAGCCTTGAACACAGCAACATCCAGCTGTCTGACACGAAAGTCTCAGGGGCAAGAAAACCTCTATATGAACTCAGAAACAATGAGCTAAGTTGTGTTTATGTCTGAAAGGATGTTAAGAACTTCATTCATGTTACATCAGAGCCAACAGAAAGAACCAACAAGAAACCTGTACCCAACAAACAGAAATGACAAGATGAAGGGAAAGCAGAGGTAAGGGCTTACCTTAGAAAGGGCAAGTGATTAGCTCAATATACAATACAATGTTTGCTCCAGAGCCAAAAATTTGTACAATAATTTGGATATTACTTGCACAACCAGAAAAATCAGCCACTCATTAGGAAAATGTGTTTCTGTAGAAGTCTTAGGACTCAGCTATCTATAATAACATGAAAAGACAATATTTTCATACAAAATGAGTATTTTTGTTTGTCTTGGCTTGTTATTCTAACGTCAACAGCCTCTAAATAAACTGTTGAAGTACATGATATAACCACCTCTTTCTCCATCTTTCCCATTGCTCCCATAGGGTTTCAGTTGTGCAATTTCACCATTAGCAAAGCTTTTTGCTGAAATCTGCCTTTTCAAAGGGAGAGTATCCAGAAACAGAAGATGCTGATCTGGGAGGCTCTTCCTAATAGAACTGCTGCTTCAGTTTAACTTGAAAAAGCCCACACCCAGTTCCTAATGACAAACATCTGAACACCGGGTCTTCCCCTGAGCAAGACCATGCTATGCCTCCTGCTCGCTCTGTTCTATAAGCAACCCACAGATTGCTCCCTGTGAAGAGGAGACTGTCAGGGGAGCAGCATTCCACCAGACCCTGATTTAGCAAGATATTTCCATATCATTGCCCCAACCAGCTGGAAGTCCTCCACTGCTCTTGTGTAAAAATCTAACTCATCTCGCTGAATTTCGTGATTTAAAAGTCTAATTCATTTCACCAAAAGTGTGACAGAAGGAAACCAAGTACACCATCTCTCTCTTACCAAACCAAAGCTATTGCATGTGCATTCTGGGGGGAAAACATGGTCCAAATATGTTATGGAGGGGGTGCCAGCCCAGTGTCATCCTCTTACTATTGCCATAGGATCTTGGCTGATGGCATCAGAGGAAAAACAAGTTTATCGATTACTTTCAACCATTAAGCTCACTCCTCCATGAAAAATATGTCACAAGTCCAATGTCTCTTATTAAAATAAGCACTGCAAAATATAAAGGAGTCACAGTTTTAAAATGGGACACACGTTCTCTAAGCAGTGAACCATGTTAGAGGTGCACTGTTTACATTGTATAAAGTCCCCCGGAGCCAGGGTTAGGAAGCGCATCTGTTCTTTGGTGTTCTGGGATGAAGGAGAAAGGAAAATGTGCTGCCAGAAGTGAGTGGGAAGGAGCCCATGAGATAAAGGAAGTAAATCCATTTGCTGATTGCAATAATAATGGTAATACACGAAGCTATACATACATACATACATACATACATACATACATACATACATGCAAATTTTCACATTTTTTTAAAAAAAGAACTTAAGGCTTCCACTCATGTAATCAGCCCTTATGAACTCTCCTGATTAGCTGCAAGGAAAATCTTCCTTTCTCCTCTTTCTTGCACCATCCTGGGCTCCCTTTTGACTTGTTTTTTTTTTTTTTTTTTTAACTTATAAACGATCAGCTCATATTCTGAAGTTTGTAGTCCCCTCCCGCCCCCTCTCTCTCTATACGGCTCATTTACATTGGCAGCTGTCGTGCTGCTGGGCATCCTCAAACCCACTAGTTTCCCTTTAATGTTTGAGCAGACAAACATGATCATGCACTAGGCATCACTGTGCCACTCAAAATGCTTTTTTGTTTTTTTTATTGCATCTGAGAGAAATCTCAAGGTTGCAAACCTGGAGTCAGAATTGTCTCCATGTGTCTCAGTGGGAAGAGTATCGTGTGAAGAAACAAGTTGATTCTACTAATCAAAAGGAATTTTTTTTGATATCAGGTCATCCTCCGAATGAATTTATATTACCGAGTGGAGGGTCACATGAAGAAAATGGTCAAACAGCACCACCTAGAGCAAGAGCTGAGAAGTGCAGTGGAGCCGGGCTGTGTCAGGAAAGAAAAGCAAGCTGGGGCCTGGCTCAGCGCTCTCCCCTCTGCTCCTGTCTGCACGGAAAGATTAGGATGACAGTGGCAGGAAGCCTGTGCACCTAGTATGCATCACTTGAAGGGAACACACAGATTCCAGTAAACAGTTGGAAGGAAATGTTAATACCAGGCTCTGCTAAACAATATGAAATGACTCCTAGATGAGACAAGCGACTTTCATCAAAGTTCCCTGATACCTGAAAAGACAGCCCAGGGGATCCTGCACTACATGTGGTGTATGTAAATTAAGCGGGTTTTTTTCCCCTTTGTAATCAAGGCTCATACACAAACAAAATCACACTTTAGAAACGGCCTATTTCATCTTGTAACTAGCTTGCTTTCAGGGGCTCCAGGTCAAAAAGAAATAGAGCGCAAAGACGCTTTCTCCTTAGGGATCATACACAAATTCACTCTGTCCGTTTCTTTCCCACATGGAGCAACAAAGCCGTCAGACCTCTCCATCCACACATCAGGTCCTTCCTGATTAAAGTGAGATAAATCACAGCCCTCTCTCTCTAGATGGCAGGCGACAAGAGGGGGATGCTTGCCTCAAGAAGTCCTCCCCATCCCTCTGCATTCATGCAAGCCCGAGCGGAGAGATGCAAGAAATTACGGATGCATTTTAATTCCCCAGACCCTGCAATTAAAAATGGAAATTTTTTGGCCACGCCTGTTGGCTCACGCCTGTAATCCCAGCACTTTCAGAGGCCGAGGTCGGCGGATCACCTGGGGTCAGGAGTTCGAGACCAGCCTGGCCAACATGGTGAAACCCTGTCTCTACTAAAAATACAAAAATTAGCTAGGAATGGTGGTGGGCGCCTGTAGTCCCAGCTACTCGGGAGGATGAGGCAGGAGAATCACTTGAACCCGGGAGGCAAAGTTTGCAGTGAGCCAAGATCACACCACTGCCCTCCACTCTGGGTGACAAAGCAAGACTTCATCTCAAAAAATGTTTTTAAAAAATGGAAGTGTTGTTCTTTCATTTGTAAATGTGTTTTGGTAAAAGAGGGGCAGTTTAAGCAACCCTTTCTATTGTCTACATTGTTAAAATTCATCCGACATGGACTCTTGACTCCGTTTTGCCTGGGCAGACCCAATTCAAGCATTTACAACAGCTATAACCTCCTCAAATCAAAAAGAGGAATCAGCATTATTGCTAAGTTCAAATAAGGTCTTGTTTTATTTCATTTTTATTTTTGAATGCAGCCAATCCTCCAGGTGCTGTCATCAGGTAAGATTGTCAGTCCTGATTAGGTAAAGGTATTATTACAAAATGCAATTCTTAAAAATTCAGTGTCTAACTCCACTTTTAATAAGCCTTTCCCCCTCCCCTATGTATTCTCCCTTAGACACCCCTTCTCAAATTTAAAATCACAGAAACTAAAATATGATGCCTAAAGAGAGCCTAGCGACTGCCCAGTCCTCTAATTTGATGAGTGGGAGTACTGAAGCCCAGAGGAGGTCAAGTAATTTGTTCCCAATGTCTTAGATAAGAAGAAAATGACCAGCTGGGAAATCTCACTCATGTCAAGGCAGAGGCACAGGGCCACAGACTGTGGTTGAATTGTGCCACACTCCTACATCCTTCTTTAGGAATCACAGAACATTCCTGTGTTGAGTCGGAGTCACTGACTTCCTTTTCAGGCTGATTGAGTTCTGTCCTTACAGGCTGCGACAAGAAGTTTTGGTATTATGCTACACCAAGACCATTTATCTAGTTCAAGAAATGCACAGTCCTTAGAGCCCAGCAACTTTCCCCATGTCCAGTAAATGCAGCTTCTCCATTAGAAGCTGTCAGAATGGAGCCTTCTGGCTCATCTTGATTTTGATTTGTGCAAGAATGAATGGTTGTGCTAAGACAGCTTTCCTAGCTGATAGAGAGAGAAACTTTTTTCTCATCATCTATAAAAAAAATAAATTAGAACTTTTTTCTCATAATCTGTGAAAAAATATTAAATTAAATCTGGCTCGTCTTGATTTTGATTTGTGCAAGAATGAATGGTTGTGCTAAGACAGCTTTCCTAGCTGATAGTGAGCAAAACTTTTTTCTCCTAATCTATAAAAAATATTAAATTAGAAGCATAGAGTTTATTTCATGACTTTTATCTTCCTGCAATTTTCTTGTGGGCATAAATGATTTGTTTTTATCCTGCCTGCCCCCCAATCCCTTTTCCAAGAGACTAAAAGAGTATCTAGTGCAAAGTGGAGACTCAAATATTTTTTAATAAACAGTGATCCCAGCCACCCAGTGCATGTTGCCAAATGCCAACCCCATAAATAATCAAACACATCATCTCATTCAGCCAATCAAAATCAAGTGCTACCTATTTTTTTAAGTTTTCATAGCCCTTGGGCATCTGCTTTCTCAGCATTTCCCAAACTTGAGTCATTCTCATCCTGCCTTCCTAATTTTGATCTGTCAATTTCCTCTACTATTATTTATTTCATATATTTTTAAATAGACCCACTTTTGAAACTTAAATACACGCCTTTTAAAAGGAAGCTTTCTTACTACTATACATCAAAAGCCATTATTACTTGTTCTAAGTACTCATAACAAGATGGTCACGACTATTAAAATTTACTAATGTGCATCCACATACTCTCTAAATTCATGGAGCATCTGCACACACTTTAAGAAACAATTCTGCATTACTCACTCAATTTTCTTGACATCCTTCTGAGGCAGGACAAACCTTGGGCCCAAAGAATTGAGGTAGGAGTCCAAGCAAGTTGCCAGCCACATAAAGGCAAACGTTGGCTCGGAAGTCAGGACTACCAGCCCCTAGGTTATGGTTCATGCTCTTTCCTCTGCTCTCCAGAACCTCCTATCTCCAAGTGTAGTTAGCAGCCCAGATGCAGCATCCTCTAGAGACTTGTTAAAAATGCAGAAGCTCAGGCTCCACCCCAGGCCTATGCAGACTGAATCTGCATTCTAACAAGGTCCAGGTAATTCACGTGCACATTAAGTTTGAAAAGGCCTGGTCTAGATCAGCGGTTTTCTAACTTAGCAGCACATTAGAACCATCTGTAGAGACTTTAAAAATAGCAGTGCCTGGGCTTCACCTCCCAGAGAATCTGACTTAAGTGTCTGGGGTTTGCCCTGAGTCTAGGTATTTTTAAAAACTCCTCAGCTTATACAAAGCTGGCAGGGCCAGGCACAGTGGCTCATGCCTATAATCCCAGCAGTTCGTGAGGCCAAAGTGGGCAGATTGCTTGAGTCCAGGAGTGTGAGATTAGCCTGGGCTAAAACCCCATCCCTACAAAAAAAAAAAAAATACAAAAAGTAGTTGGGCATGGTGGTGGCACATACCTGCAGTCCCGGCTACTCAGGAGGCTGAGTCCTCACTTCAACCCAGGAGGTCACGGTCTGGTCAACAGAGCAAGACCCTGTATCAAAACAAACAAACAAGCAAACAAAAAATGCTAGCAGCTTACCAGCTAGGGAGGCCTGTAGAGCCAAGTTTTCCAAATGGGGCTACATTAGTTGTTCCAGAACTTTAGCTGCATCAAAACCACCTGGATGGCTTGTTCAGCTACAGAGGGTCTGGCCATGCCCCTAGAGTTTCCAGCTGAGGGTCTGGAATGAGGCCCGATGATTTGCATTTCTAACAATCTCCAGGTGATGCTGATGCTGTGGGTCCAGGGACCACATTTTGAGAATCTATGCTAAATGAATCGGAGAAGACCAAAGCTCAAACTTATTCCAAGAACTTTTCAAGGCCCACCTGCAAGTTGTAGTGGAAGTAAGCATCTAAGGGTGCAAAAAAGTTTCACTGTAGACTAAGGCCTTTTACCTGAGCTCTCAAATGTTCACATTTCTCTTATCAACCTAAATAACAAACAGAGAGAGGCTCTCCACAAGAAAAAGATATTCGTTTGGAAACAGAGCCTTGCAATAGAAACAGGCAAGCCAGAGTAAACTATATGCATATTCACGGAGGTAAAGGAAGACAAAAGAAAAAATGAGGAAGATTATATGATCATTTGGAAATGACTATCCTGGGCTACAAAGATCAATAACAAAGGTGATGCCAGGCACAGGTTGGACAGGCAGTTGTTGGGCAAATATCCTTCAAAAGCATTGTTGTGTGCAAAGTTGCAATGGGCTTTGTGCAAGATTGTGTTTTTTGCAGTCTTCTGTGATAAGTTTTTGTTATCAGGCATACAAGCCCAAGAATCCTTTTTTGCATGGCCTTCCCTGGCTCTATTTGTCAGGGTTTTGGTTAGGGGAGGGGTATTTTTAACACTCTCAATGTAAAAAATGCCATAAGGTAGGTACCCCAATTGCTTGTTTCGTCTTCATAAAATAACTTTTCCACCCGAACAAAGTCTACACATAAATTGTAAAAATACCCTGGCATGCAGTCCCTGGAAAAGTCTGGAGTCATTCTCGGGGTTCCCACCCAGGTGGGCAAGCGTAGCCACCACAGATAAACACAAAGTAGGGGTCCCCGCTGGGGTTCAGCGGCAGGCAGTGGCCCTGGTTCTGATATTTGGCTGAAAACACAGCTCCTCTTTGTCACCCTCAGGACATTTCAGCTATTTCCTAGATAATAATCTCACTTCACCCTGGACAAAACAGGCACATGATCATGTCACTCTGACCTGGTTTGAGTCCAAGGAGAATTTTGTTTTTAAAATAATTAAGGTTAGTAGTTAAAATATGAACTTTGGGCCAGGAGTTGTGGCCCATGCCTATAATCCCAGCACTTCGTGAGGCCAAAGTGGGCAGATTGCTTGAGTCCAGGAGTTTGAGACCAGCCTGGGCTAAAACCCCATCCCTACAAAAAAAAAATACAAAAAGTAGTTGGGCATGGTGGTGGCACATACCTGTAGTCCCGGCTACTCAGGAGGCTGAGTCCTCGCTTGAACCCAGGAGGTCACGGTCTGGTCAACAGAGCAAGACCCTGTATCAAAACAAACAAACAAACAAACAAAAAATGCTAGCAGCTTACCAGCTAGGGAGGCCTGTAGAGGCAAGTTTTCCAAATGGGGCTACATTAGTTGTTCCAAAACTTTAGCTGCATCAAAACCACCTGGATGGCTTGTTCAGCTACAGAGGGTCTGGCCATGCCCCTAGAGTTTCCAGCTGAGGGTCTGGAATGAGGCCCGATGATTTGCATTTCTAACAATCTCCAGGTGATGCTGATGCTGTGGGTCCAGGGACCACATTTTGAGAATCTATGCTAAATGAATCGGAGAAGACCAAAGCTCAAACTTATTCCAAGAACTTTTCAAGGCCCACCTGCAAGTTGTAGTGGAAGTAAGCATCTAAGGGTGAAAAAAGTTTCACTGTAGACTAAGGCCTTTTACCTGAGCTCTCAAATGTTCACATTTCTCTTATCAACCTAAATAACAAACAGAGAGAGGCTCTCCACAAGAAAAAGATATTCGTTTGGAAACAGAGCCTTGCAATAGAAACAGGCAAGCCAGAGTAAACTATATGCATATTCACGGAGGTAAAGGAAGACAAAAGAAAAAATGAGGAAGATTATATGATCATTTGGAAATGACTATCCTGGGCTACAAAGATCAATAACAAAGGTGATGCCAGGCACAGGTTGGACAGGCAGTTGTTGGGCAAATATCCTTCAAAAGCATTGTTGTGTGCAAAGTTGCAATGGGCTTTGTGCAAAATTGTGATTTTTGCAGTCTTCTGTGATAAGTTTTTGTTATCAGGCATACAAGCCCAAGAATCCTTTATTGCATGGCCTTTCCTGGCTCTATAAGTCAGGGTTTTGGTTAGGGAAGGGGTATTTTTAACACTCTCAATGTAAAAAATGACATAAGGTAGGTACCCCAATGACTTGTTTGGTCTTCATAAAATAACTTTTCATAAAATCTCTGTAAACGTGGAAATATGTACACCGCTATCTCTGTAAATGTGTAAACATTCACAACGCTATCTGTATAAACATGGAACTATTTACACCGCCGTCTCTATAAACATGGAAATATCTACACCGCTATCACTATAAACATGGAAATATCTACACCGCTATCTCTATAAACATGGAAATATCTACACCGCTATCTGTATAAACATGGAAATATCTACACTGCTGTCTCTATAAACATGGACATATCTACACCTCTATCTGTATAAACATGGAAATATCTACACCACTGTCTCTATAAACATGGAAATATCTACAATGCTATCTCTATAAACACGCAAATATCTACATCACTGTCTCTATAAACATGGAAATATCTACACCGCTGTCTCTAGAAACATGGAAATATCTACACCGCTATCTCTATAAACGTGGAAATATATACATCGCTATCTCTAAAAACATGGAAATATCTACACCGCTATCTCTATAAACGTGGGAACATCTCCACTGCTAACTCTATAAACCTGGAAATAACTACACCGCTATAAGTATAAATGTGGAAATATCTACACCGCTATCTGTATAAACATGGAAATATCTACACCGCTATCTCTATAAACATGGAAATACTTACACCGCTATCTGTATAAACATGGAAATATCTACACCGCCATCTGAATAAACATGGAAATATCTACACAGACATCTGTATAAACTTGAAAATATCTACACTGACTTGTGTAGAAAGATGGAAATATCTACAAAGCTATCTGTATAAACATGGGAATTTCTACACCGCTACCTGTATAAACATGGAAATATCTACACCGCTATCTGTATCAACATGGAAATAACTCCACCGCAATCTGTATAAACATGGAAATATCTACTCAGCAATCAGTGCAAAGATGGAAATATCTACACCGCAGTCTCTATAAACATGGAAAAATCTACACCGCTATCTGTATAAACATGGAAATAACTACACCGCTATCTGCATAAACATGGAAATACCTACAGAGTCATATGTAGGAACATGGAAATATCAACATTGCCATCTGTTTAAACATAGAAATATCTACTCAGCCCTCTGTATAAATATGGAAATATCTGCATAGGCATCTGTATAAACATGGAAATATCTGCACATCTATCAGTATAAACATGGAAATACCTACAATACCATCTGTAAAAACATAGAAATACCTATACAGTCATCTTTATAAGCATGGAAATATCTACAATGCCATCTGTATACACATGGAAATATCTACACAGCCATCTGTATAAACATGGAAATACCTATACAGTCATCTGTGTAAACATGGAAATATCTACACCACCATCTGTATAAACATGGAAATATCTACAATGCCATCTGTATACACATGGAAATACCTACACGGCAATCTGTGATTAGATGGAGACATCAACACCGCCATCTGTACAAACTTGGAAATATCTACACTGCTATCTCTATAAACATGGAAATATCTACACTGCGGTCTGTATAAACATGGAAATATCTACACCGTTATCCCTATAAACATGGAAATAACTACACCACGACCTGTATATACATGGAAATATATACACCGCTATCTGTATAAACATGGAAATATCTGCACCGGTATCTCTATAGACATGGAAATATCTACAAAGCCATCTGTATAAACATGGAAACACCTACACACTCATGTGTAGGAACATGGAAATATCTACACTGGCATCTGTATAAACAAAGAAATATCTACACAGCCCTCTGTAAAAATATGGACTTATGTGCATAGGCATCTGTATAAACATGGAAATATCTGCACCGCTATCTGTATAAACATGGAAATACCTTCACCGTTGTCTGTATAAACATGGAAATATGTACACCGCTATGTGTATAAACATGGAAATATCTCCACTGCTGTCTGTATAAACATGGAAATATCTCCACCGTTATCTGTATAAACATGGAAATATCTACAGCGCCATCTCTATAAACATTGAAATATCTACACTGCCATCTGTAAAAACATGGAAATATCTACACAGTCATCTGAATAAACATGGAAATATCTACACCACCATCTGTATAAACATGGAATTTACTACAATACCATCTTTATACACATGGAAATATCTACACAGACATTTGTATAAATATGGAAATGTCTACACTGCCATCTGTATAAACATGGAAATATCTACACTGCCATCTGTAGAAAGATGGAAATATCTACACCGCTATCTCTATAAATATGGAAATATCTACACCGCCATCTGTATAAACATGAAAATATCTACACTGCCATCTCCATAAAGATGGAAGTATCTACTCCGCCATGTGTATAAACACGGAAATATCTACACCCCCATCTGTGAAAACATGGAAATATCTACACCGCTATCTGTATAAACATGGAAATATCTACACCTCCATCTGATTGTCCATGGAAATAACTACGCCGCCATCTGTATAAACATGGAAATATCTACACGGCCATCTGTGTATAGATGGAAATATCAACACCGCCATCTGTACAAACATGGAAATGTCTACAACACTATCTCTATAAACATGGAAATATCTGCACTGCCATCTGTAAAAACTTGGAAATACCTATACAGTCATCTGTATAAACATGGAAATATCTACGATGCCATCTGTATACACATGAAAATATTTACACAGCCATCTGTATAAACATGTAAATATCTACACTGCAATCTCTATAAACATGGAAATATCTACACTGCCATCTCCATAAACATG